>NW_027617266.1:0-131139 GCF_964187855.1 Myxine glutinosa | reverse complement strand
AACCACTTTTCGCACTAGTGTTGGTGCAGGAAACCACTTTTGCACTTGTATTAGTGTGGAAAAAACACTTTTTGCACTTGTGATAGTGTTGAAAAACCTCTTTTCGCACTTGTGTTAGTGTTGAAAAACCACTTTTTGCACTTGTGTTGGTGCAGGAAACCACTTTTGGACTTGTATTAGTGTGGAAAAACCACTTTTCGCACTTGTGTTAGTGTTGAAAAACCACTTTTTGCACTTGTGTTAGTGTTGAAAAACCACTTTTCGCGCTTGTGTTAGTGTTGAAAAACCACTTTTCGCACTTGTGTTGGTGCAGGAAACCACTTTTGCACTTGTATTAGTGTGGAAAAAACACTTTTTGCACTTGTGATAGTGTTGAAAAACCACTTTTTGCACTTGTGTTGGTGTTGAAAAACCACTTTTCGCACTTGTGTTGTTGCAGGAAACCACTTTTGCACTTGTATTAGTGTGGAAAAAACACTTTTTGCACTTGTGATAGTGTTGAAAAACCACTTTTTGCACTTGTGTTAGTGTTGAAAAACCACTTTTCGTACTTGTGTTGGTGCAGGAAACCACTTTTGCACTTGTATTAGTGTGGAAAAACCACTTTTTGCACTTGTGTTAGTGTTGAAAAACCACTTTTCGCACTTGTGTTAGTGTTGAAAAACCACTTTTCGCACTTGTGTTAGTGTTGAAAAACCACTTTTGCACTTGCATTAGTGTGGAAAAAACACTTTTTGCACTTGTGATAGTGTTGAAAAACCACTTTTCGCACTGGTGTTAGTGTTGAAAAACCACTTTTCGCACTTGTGTTGGTGCAGGAAACCACTTTTGCGCTTGAATTAGTGTGGAAAAACCACTTTTCGCACTTGTGTTAGTGTTGAAAACCCACTTTTCGAACTTGTGTTAGTGTTGAAAAACCACTTTTCGCACTTGTGTTAGTGTTGAAAAACCACTTTTCGCACTTGTGTTGGTGTTGAAAAACCACTTTTCGCACTTGTGTTGGTGTTGAAAAACCACTTTTGCACTTGTATTAGTGTGGAAAAACCACTTTTCGCACTTGTGTTAGTGTTGAAAAACCACTTTTCGCACTTGTGTTATTGTTGAAAAACCACTTTTCGCACTTGTGTTATTGTTGAAAAACCACTTTTCGCACTTGTGTTGGTGTAGGAAACCACTTTTGCAATTGTATTAGTGTTGAAAAAACACTTTTTGCACTTGTGATAGTGTTGAAAAACCACTTTTCGCACTTGTGTTAGTGTTGAAAAACCACTTTTCGCACTTGTGTTGGTGCAGGAAACCACTTTTGCACTTGTATTAGTGTGGAAAAAACACTTTTTGCACTTGTGATAGTGTTGAAAAACCTCTTTTCGCACTTGTGTTAGTGTTGAAAAACCACTTTTCGCACTTGTGTTGGTGCAGGAAACCACTTTTGCACTTGTATTAGTGTGGAAAAAACACTTTTTGCACTTGTGATAGTGTTGAAAAACCTCTTTTCGCACTTGTGTTAGTGTTGAAAAACCACTTTTCGCACTTGTGTTGGTGCAGGAAACCACTTTTGGACTTGTATTAGTGTGGAAAAACCACTTTTCGCACTTGTGTTAGTGTTGAAAAACCACTTTTCGCACTTGTGTTAGTGTTGAAAAACCACTTTTCGCACTTGTGTTAGTGTTGAAAAACCACTTTTCGCACTTGTGTTGGTGCAGGAAACCACTTTTGCACTTGTATTAGTGTGGAAAAAACACTTTTTGCACTTGTGATAGTGTTGAAAAACCACTTTTTGCACTTGTGTTGGTGTTGAAAAACCACTTTTCGCACTTGTGTTGTTGCAGGAAACCACTTTTGCACTTGTATTAGTGTGGAAAAAACACTTTTTGCACTTGTGATAGTGTTGAAAAACCACTTTTTGCACTTGTGTTAGTGTTGAAAAACCACTTTTCGTACTTGTGTTGGTGCAGGAAACCACTTTTGCACTTGTATTAGTGTGGAAAAACCACTTTTTGCACTTGTGTTAGTGTTGAAAAACCACTTTTCGCACTTGTGTTAGTGTTGAAAAACCACTTTTCGCACTTGTGTTAGTGTTGAAAAACCACTTTTGCACTTGTATTAGTGTGGAAAAAACACTTTTTGCACTTGTGATAGTGTTGAAAAACCACTTTTCGCACTGGTGTTAGTGTTGAAAAACCACTTTTCGCACTTGTGTTGGTGCAGGAAACCACTTTTGCGCTTGAATTAGTGTGGAAAAACCACTTTTCGCACTTGTGTTAGTGTTGAAAACCCACTTTTCGAACTTGTGTTAGTGTTGAAAAACCACGTTTCGCACTTGTGTTAGTGTTGAAAAACCACTTTTCGCACTTGTGTTGGTGCAGGAAACCACTTTTGCACTTGTATTAGTGTGGAAAAAACACTTTTCGCACTTGTGTTAGTGTTGAAAAACCACTTTTCGCACTTGTGTTAGTGTTGAAAAACCACTTTTTGCACTTGTGTTAGTGTTGAAAAAGCACTTTTCGCACTTGTGTTACTGTTGAAAAACCACTTTTCGCACTTGTGTTGATGCAGGAAACCACTTTTGAACTTGTATTAGTGTGGAAAAAACACTTTTCGCACTTGTGTTAGTGTTGAAAAACCACTTTTCGCACTTGTGTTAGTGTTGAAAAACCACTTTTCGCACTTGTGTTGGTGCAGGAAACCACTTTTGCACTTGTATTAGTGTGGAAAAACCACTTTTCGCACTTGTGTTAGTGTTGAAAAACCACTTTTCGCACTTGTGTTAGTGTTGAAAAACCACTTTTCGCACTTGTGTTGGTGCAGGAAACCACTTTTGCACTTGTATTAGTGTGGAAAAAACACTTTTTGCACTTGTGATAGTGTTGAAAAACCACTTTTCGCACTTGTGTTAGTGTTGAAAAACCACTTTTCGCACTTGTGTTGGTGCAGGAAACCACTTTTGCACTTGTGTTAGTGTGGAAAAAACACTTTTTTCACTTGTGATAGTGTTGAAAAACCACTTTTCGCACTTGTGTTAGTGTTGAAAAACCACTTTTCGCACTTGTGTTGGTGCAGGAAACCACTTTTGCACTTGTATTAGTGTGGAAAAAACACTTTTTGCACTTGTGATAGTGTTGAAAAACCACTTTTCGCACTTGTGTTAGTGTTGAAAAACCACTTTTGCACTTGTATTAGTGTGGAAAAAAACACTTTTTGCACTTGTGATAGTGTTGAAAAACCACTTTTCGCACTGGTGTTAGTGTTGAAAAACCACTTTTCGCACTTGTGTTGGTGCAGGAAACCACTTTTGCGCTTGAATTAGTGTGGAAAAACCACTTTTCGCACTTGTGTTAGTGTTGAAAACCCACTTTTCGAACTTGTGTTAGTGTTGAAAAACCACTTTTCGCACTTGTGTTAGTGTTGAAAAACCACTTTTCGCACTTGTGTTGGTGCAGGAAACCACTTTTGCACTTGTGTTAGTGTGGAAAAAACACTTTTTGCACTTGTGATAGTGTTGAAAAACCACTTTTCGCACTTGTGTTAGTGTTGAAAAACCATTTTTCGCACTTGTGTTGGTGCAGGAAACCACTTTTGCACTTGTATTAGTGTGGAAAAAACACTTTTTGCACTTGTGATAGTGTTGAAAAACCACTTTTCGCACTTGTGTTAGTGTTGAAAAACCACTTTTCGCACTTGTGTTGGTGCAGGAAACCACTTTTGCACTTGTGTTAGTGTGGAAAAAACACTTTTTGCACTTGTGATAGTGTTGAAAAACCACTTTTCGCACTTGTGTTAGTGTTGAAAAACCACTTTTCGCACTCGTGTTGGTGCAGGAAACCACTTTTGCACTTGTATTAGTGTGGAAAAAACACTTTTTGCACTTGTGATAGTGTTGAAAAACCGCTTTTCGCACTTGTGTTAGTGTTGAAAAACCACTTTTCGCACTTGTGTTAGTGTTGAAAAACCACTTTTCGCACTTGTGTTGGTGCAGGAAACCACTTTTGCACTTGTATTAGTGTGGAAAAAACACTTTTTGCACTTGTGATAGTGTTGAAAAACCTCTTTTCGCACTTGTGTTAGTGTTGAAAAACCACTTTTCGCACTTGTGTTGGTGCAGTAAACCACTTTTGGACTTGTATTAGTGTGGAAAAACCACTTTTCGCACTTGTGTTAGTGTTGAAAAACCACTTTTCGCACTTGTGTTAGTGTTGAAAAACCACTTTTCGCACTTGTGTTAGTGTTGAAAAACCACTTTTCGCACTTGTGTTGGTTCAGGAAACCACTTTTGCACTTGTATTAGTGTGGAAAAAACACTTTTTGCACTTGTGTTAGTGTTGAAAAACCACTTTTCGCACTTGTGTTGGTGCAGGAAACCACTTTTGCACTTGTATTAGTGTGGAAAAACACTTTTTGCACTTGTGATAGTGTTGAAAAACCACTTTTCACACTTGTGTTAGTGTTGAAAAACCACTTTTCGCACTTGTGTTGGTGCAGGAAACCACTTTTGCACTTGTATTAGTGTGGAAAAACCACTTTTCGCACTTGTGTTAGTGTTGAAAAACCACTTTTCGCACTTGTGTTAGTGTTGAAAAACCACTTTTCCCACTTGTGTTGGTGCAGGAAACCACTTTTGCACTTGTATTAGTGTGGAA
Source organism: Myxine glutinosa (assembly GCF_964187855.1). NCBI lineage: Eukaryota > Metazoa > Chordata > Myxini > Myxiniformes > Myxinidae > Myxine > Myxine glutinosa. The sequence continues at coordinate 126,502 of NW_027617266.1, read as the reverse complement.
AAAACACTTTTTGCACTTGTGATAGTGTTGAAAAACCACTTTTCGCACTTGTGTTAGTGTTGAAAAACCACTTTTCGCACTTGTGTTGGTGCAGGAAACCACTTTTGCACTTGTGTTAGTGTGGAAAAAACACTTTTTGCACTTGTGATAGTGTTGAAAAACCACTTTTCGCACTTGTGTTAGTGTTGAAAAACCACTTTTCGCACTTGTGTTGGTGCAGGAAACCACTTTTGCACTTGTATTAGTGTGGAAAAAACACTTTTTGCACTTGTGATAGTGTTGAAAAACCGCTTTTCGCACTTGTGTTAGTGTTGAAAAACCACTTTTCGCACTTGTGTTAGTGTTGAAAAACCACTTTTCGCACTTGTGTTGGTGCAGGAAACCACTTTTGCACTTGTATTAGTGTGGAAAAAACACTTTTTGCACTTGTGATAGTGTTGAAAAACCACTTTTCGCACTTGTGTTAGTGTTGAAAAACCACTTTTCACACTTGTGTTGGTGCAGGAAACCACTTTTGGACTTGTATTAGTGTGGAAAAACCACTTTTCGCACTTGTGTTAGTGTTGAAAAACCACTTTTCGCACTTGTGTTAGTGTTGAAAAACCACTTTTCGCACTTGTGTTAGTGTTGAAAAACCACTTTTCGCACTTGTGTTGGTTCAGGAAACCACTTTTGCACTTGTATTAGTGTGGAAAAAACACTTTTTGCACTTGTGATAGTGTTGAAAAACCACTTTTTGCACTTGTGATAGTGTTGAAAAACCACTTTTTGCACTTGTGTTGGTGTTGAAAAACCACTTTTGCACTTGTATTAGTGTGGAAAAACCACTTTTCGCACTTGTGTTAGTGTTGAAAAACCACTTTTCGCACTTGTGTTATTGTTGAAAAACCACTTTTCGCACTTGTGTTATTGTTGAAAAACCACTTTTCGCACTTGTGTTGGTGTAGGAAACCACTTTTGCAATTGTATTAGTGTTGAAAAAACACTTTTTGCACTTGTGATAGTGTTGAAAAACCACTTTTTGCACTTGTGTTAGTGTTGAAAAACCACTTTTCGTACTTGTGTTGGTGCAGGAAACCACTTTTGCACTTGTATTAGTGTGGAAAAACCACTTTTTGCACTTGTGTTAGTGTTGAAAAACCACTTTTCGCACTTGTGTTAGTGTTGAAAAACCACTTTTCGCACTTGTGTTAGTGTTGAAAAACCACTTTTGCACTTGTATTAGTGTGGAAAAAACACTTTTTGCACTTGTGATAGTGTTGAAAAACCACTTTTCGCACTGGTGTTAGTGTTGAAAAACCACTTTTCGCACTTGTGTTGGTGCAGGAAACCACTTTTGCGCTTGAATTAGTGTGGAAAAACCACTTTTCGCACTTGTGTTAGTGTTGAAAACCCACTTTTCGAACTTGTGTTAGTGTTGAAAAACCACGTTTCGCACTTGTGTTAGTGTTGAAAAACCACTTTTCGCACTTGTGTTGGTGCAGGAAACCACTTTTGCACTTGTATTAGTGTGGAAAAAACACTTTTCGCACTTGTGTTAGTGTTGAAAAACCACTTTTCGCACTTGTGTTAGTGTTGAAAAACCACTTTTTGCACTTGTGTTAGTGTTGAAAAAGCACTTTTCGCACTTGTGTTACTGTTGAAAAACCACTTTTCGCACTTGTGTTGATGCAGGAAACCACTTTTGAACTTGTATTAGTGTGGAAAAAACACTTTTCGCACTTGTGTTAGTGTTGAAAAACCACTTTTCGCACTTGTGTTAGTGTTGAAAAACCACTTTTCGCACTTGTGTTGGTGCAGGAAACCACTTTTGCACTTGTATTAGTGTGGAAAAACCACTTTTCGCACTTGTGTTAGTGTTGAAAAACCACTTTTCGCACTTGTGTTAGTGTTGAAAAACCACTTTTCGCACTTGTGTTGGTGCAGGAAACCACTTTTGCACTTGTATTAGTGTGGAAAAAACACTTTTTGCACTTGTGATAGTGTTGAAAAACCACTTTTCGCACTTGTGTTAGTGTTGAAAAACCACTTTTCGCACTTGTGTTGGTGCAGGAAACCACTTTTGCACTTGTGTTAGTGTGGAAAAAACACTTTTTGCACTTGTGATAGTGTTGAAAAACCACTTTTCGCACTTGTGTTAGTGTTGAAAAACCACTTTTCGCACTTGTGTTGGTGCAGGAAACCACTTTTGCACTTGTATTAGTGTGGAAAAAACACTTTTTGCACTTGTGATAGTGTTGAAAAACCACTTTTCGCACTTGTGTTAGTGTTGAAAAACCACTTTTGCACTTGTATTAGTGTGGAAAAAAACACTTTTTGCACTTGTGATAGTGTTGAAAAACCACTTTTCGCACTGGTGTTAGTGTTGAAAAACCACTTTTCGCACTTGTGTTGGTGCAGGAAACCACTTTTGCGCTTGAATTAGTGTGGAAAAACCACTTTTCGCACTTGTGTTAGTGTTGAAAACCCACTTTTCGAACTTGTGTTAGTGTTGAAAAACCACTTTTCGCACTTGTGTTAGTGTTGAAAAACCACTTTTCGCACTTGTGTTGGTGCAGGAAACCACTTTTGCACTTGTGTTAGTGTGGAAAAAACACTTTTTGCACTTGTGATAGTGTTGAAAAACCACTTTTCGCACTTGTGTTAGTGTTGAAAAACCATTTTTCGCACTTGTGTTGGTGCAGGAAACCACTTTTGCACTTGTATTAGTGTGGAAAAAACACTTTTTGCACTTGTGATAGTGTTGAAAAACCACTTTTCGCACTTGTGTTAGTGTTGAAAAACCACTTTTCGCACTTGTGTTGGTGCAGGAAACCACTTTTGCACTTGTGTTAGTGTGGAAAAAACACTTTTTGCACTTGTGATAGTGTTGAAAAACCACTTTTCGCACTTGTGTTAGTGTTGAAAAACCACTTTTCGCACTCGTGTTGGTGCAGGAAACCACTTTTGCACTTGTATTAGTGTGGAAAAAACACTTTTTGCACTTGTGATAGTGTTGAAAAACCGCTTTTCGCACTTGTGTTAGTGTTGAAAAACCACTTTTCGCACTTGTGTTAGTGTTGAAAAACCACTTTTCGCACTTGTGTTGGTGCAGGAAACCACTTTTGCACTTGTATTAGTGTGGAAAAAACACTTTTTGCACTTGTGATAGTGTTGAAAAACCTCTTTTCGCACTTGTGTTAGTGTTGAAAAACCACTTTTCGCACTTGTGTTGGTGCAGTAAACCACTTTTGGACTTGTATTAGTGTGGAAAAACCACTTTTCGCACTTGTGTTAGTGTTGAAAAACCACTTTTCGCACTTGTGTTAGTGTTGAAAAACCACTTTTCGCACTTGTGTTAGTGTTGAAAAACCACTTTTCGCACTTGTGTTGGTTCAGGAAACCACTTTTGCACTTGTATTAGTGTGGAAAAAACACTTTTTGCACTTGTGTTAGTGTTGAAAAACCACTTTTCGCACTTGTGTTGGTGCAGGAAACCACTTTTGCACTTGTATTAGTGTGGAAAAACACTTTTTGCACTTGTGATAGTGTTGAAAAACCACTTTTCACACTTGTGTTAGTGTTGAAAAACCACTTTTCGCACTTGTGTTGGTGCAGGAAACCACTTTTGCACTTGTATTAGTGTGGAAAAACCACTTTTCGCACTTGTGTTAGTGTTGAAAAACCACTTTTCGCACTTGTGTTAGTGTTGAAAAACCACTTTTCCCACTTGTGTTGGTGCAGGAAACCACTTTTGCACTTGTATTAGTGTGGAAAAAACACTTTTTGCACTTGTGATAGTGTTGAAAAACCACTTTTCGCACTTGTGTTAGTGTTGAAAAACCACTTTTCGCACTTGTGTTGGTGCAGGAAACCACTTTTGCACTTGTGTTAGTGTGGAAAAAACACTTTTTGCACTTGTGATAGTGTTGAAAAACCACTTTTCGCACTTGTGTTAGTGTTGAAAAACCACTTTTCGCACTTGTGTTGGTGCAGGAAACCACTTTTGCACTTGTATTAGTGTGGAAAAAACACTTTTTGCACTTGTGATAGTGTTGAAAAACCGCTTTTCGCACTTGTGTTAGTGTTGAAAAACCACTTTTCGCACTTGTGTTAGTGTTGAAAAACCACTTTTCGCACTTGTGTTGGTGCAGGAAACCACTTTTGCACTTGTATTAGTGTGGAAAAAACACTTTTTGCACTTGTGATAGTGTTGAAAAACCACTTTTCGCACTTGTATTAGTGTGGAAAAACCACTTTTCGCACTTGTGTTAGTGTTGAAAAACCACTTTTCGCACTTGTGTTAGTGTTGAAAAACCACTTTTCGCACTTGTGTTAGTGTTGAAAAACCACTTTTCGCACTTGTGTTGGTTCAGGAAACCACTTTTGCACTTGTATTAGTGTGGAAAAAACACTTTTTGCACTTGTGATAGTGTTGAAAAACCACTTTTTGCACTTGTGATAGTGTTGAAAAACCACTTTTTGCACTTGTGTTGGTGTTGAAAAACCACTTTTGCACTTGTATTAGTGTGGAAAAACCACTTTTCGCACTTGTGTTAGTGTTGAAAAACCACTTTTCGCACTTGTGTTATTGTTGAAAAACCACTTTTCGCACTTGTGTTATTGTTGAAAAACCACTTTTCGCACTTGTGTTGGTGTAGGAAACCACTTTTGCAATTGTATTAGTGTTGAAAAAACACTTTTTGCACTTGTGATAGTGTTGAAAAACCACTTTTCGCACTTGTGTTAGTGTTGAAAAACCACTTTTCGCACTTGTGTTGGTGCAGGAAACCACTTTTGCACTTGTATTAGTGTGGAAAAAACACTTTTTGCACTTGTGATAGTGTTGAAAAACCTCTTTTCGCACTTGTGTTAGTGTTGAAAAACCACTTTCGCACTAGTGTTGGTGCAGGAAACCACTTTTGGACTTGTATTAGTGTGGAAAAACCACTTTTCGCACTTGTGTTAGTGTTGAAAAACCACTTTTCGCACTTGTGTTAGTGTTGAAAAACCCTTTTCGCGCTTGTGTTAGTGTTGAAAAACCACTTTTCGCACTTGTGTTGGTGCAGGAAACCACTTTTGCACTTGTATTAGTGTGGAAAAAACACTTTTTGCACTTGTGATAGTGTTGAAAAACCACTTTTTGCACTTGTGTTGGTGTTGAAAAACCACTTTTCGCACTTGTGTTGTTGCAGGAAACCACTTTTGCACTTGTATTAGTGTGGAAAAAACACTTTTTGCACTTGTGATAGTGTTGAAAAACCACTTTTTGCACTTGTGTTAGTGTTGAAAAACCACTTTTCGTACTTGTGTTGGTGCAGGAAACCACTTTTGCACTTGTATTAGTGTGGAAAAACCACTTTTTGCACTTGTGTTAGTGTTGAAAAACCACTTTTCGCACTTGTGTTAGTGTTGAAAAACCACTTTTCGCACTTGTGTTAGTGTTGAAAAACCACTTTTGCACTTGTATTAGTGTGGAAAAAACACTTTTTGCACTTGTGATAGTGTTGAAAAACCACTTTTCGCACTGGTGTTAGTGTTGAAAAACCACTTTTCGCACTTGTGTTGGTGCAGGAAACCACTTTTGCGCTTGAATTAGTGTGGAAAAACCACTTTTCGCACTTGTGTTAGTGTTGAAAACCCACTTTTCGAACTTGTGTTAGTGTTGAAAAACCACTTTTCGCACTTGTGTTAGTGTTGAAAAACCACTTTTCGCACTTGTGTTGGTGCAGGAAACCACTTTTGCACTTGTGTTAGTGTGGAAAAAACACTTTTTGCACTTGTGATAGTGTTGAAAAACCACTTTTCGCACTTGTGTTAGTGTTGAAAAACCACTTTTCGCACTTGTGTTGGTGCAGGAAACCACTTTTGCACTTGTATTAGTGTGGAAAAAACACTTTGTGCACTTGTGATAGTGTTGAAAAACCACTTTTCGCACTTGTGTTAGTGTTGAAAAACCACTTTTCGCACTTGTGTTGGTGCAGGAAACCACTTTTGCACTTGTGTTAGTGTGGAAAAAACACTTTTTGCACTTGTGATAGTGTTGAAAAACCACTTTTCGCACTTGTGTTAGTGTTGAAAAACCACTTTTCGCACTCGTGTTGGTGCAGGAAACCACTTTTGCACTTGTATTAGTGTGGAAAAAACACTTTTTGCACTTGTGATAATGTTGAAAAACCGCTTTTCGCACTTGTGTTAGTGTTGAAAAACCACTTTTCGCACTTGTGTTAGTGTTGAAAAACCACTTTTCGCACTTGTGTTGGTGCAGGAAACCACTTTTGCACTTGTATTAGTGTGGAAAAAACACTTTTTGCACTTGTGATAGTGTTGAAAAACCTCTTTTCGCACTTGTGTTAGTGTTGAAAAACCACTTTTCGCACTTGTGTTGGTGCAGGAAACCACTTTTGGACTTGTATTAGTGTGGAAAAACCACTTTTCGCACTTGTGTTAGTGTTGAAAAACCACTTTTCGCACTTGTGTTAGTGTTGAAAAACCACTTTTCGCACTTGTGTTAGTGTTGAAAAACCACTTTTCGCACTTGTGTTGGTTCAGGAAACCACTTTTGCACTTGTATTAGTGTGGAAAAAACACTTTTTGCACTTGTGATAGTGTTGAAAAACCACTTTTTGCACTTGTGATAGTGTTGAAAAACCACTTTTTGCACTTGTGTTGGTGTTGAAAAACCACTTTTGCACTTGTATTAGTGTGGAAAAACCACTTTTCGCACTTGTGTTAGTGTTGAAAAACCACTTTTCGCACTTGTGTTATTGTTGAAAAACCACTTTTCGCACTTGTGTTATTGTTGAAAAACCACTTTTCGCACTTGTGTTGGTGTAGGAAACCACTTTTGCAATTGTATTAGTGTTGAAAAAACACTTTTTGCACTTGTGATAGTGTTGAAAAACCACTTTTCGCACTTGTGTTAGTGTTGAAAAACCACTTTTCGCACTTGTGTTGGTGCAGGAAACCACTTTTGCACTTGTATTAGTGTGGAAAAAACACTTTTTGCACTTGTGATAGTGTTGAAAAACCTCTTTTCGCACTTGTGTTAGTGTTGAAAAACCACTTTTCGCACTTGTGTTGGTGCAGGAAACCACTTTTGCACTTGTATTAGTGTGGAAAAAACACTTTTTGCACTTGTGATAGTGTTGAAAAACCTCTTTTCGCACTTGTGTTAGTGTTGAAAAACCACTTTTCGCACTTGTGTTGGTGCAGGAAACCACTTTTGGACTTGTATTAGTGTGGAAAAACCACTTTTCGCACTTGTGTTAGTGTTGAAAAACCACTTTTCGCACTTGTGTTAGTGTTGAAAAACCACTTTTCGCACTTGTGTTAGTGTTGAAAAACCACTTTTCGCACTTGTGTTGGTGCAGGAAACCACTTTTGCACTTGTATTAGTGTGGAAAAAACACTTTTTGCACTTGTGATAGTGTTGAAAAACCACTTTTTGCACTTGTGTTGGTGTTGAAAAACCACTTTTCGCACTTGTGTTGTTGCAGGAAACCACTTTTGCACTTGTATTAGTGTGGAAAAAACACTTTTTGCACTTGTGATAGTGTTGAAAAACCACTTTTTGCACTTGTGTTAGTGTTGAAAAACCACTTTTCGTACTTGTGTTGGTGCAGGAAACCACTTTTGCACTTGTATTAGTGTGGAAAAACCACTTTTTGCACTTGTGTTAGTGTTGAAAAACCACTTTTCGCACTTGTGTTAGTGTTGAAAAACCACTTTTCGCACTTGTGTTAGTGTTGAAAAACCACTTTTGCACTTGTATTAGTGTGGAAAAAACACTTTTTGCACTTGTGATAGTGTTGAAAAACCACTTTTCGCACTGGTGTTAGTGTTGAAAAACCACTTTTCGCACTTGTGTTGGTGCAGGAAACCACTTTTGCGCTTGAATTAGTGTGGAAAAACCACTTTTCGCACTTGTGTTAGTGTTGAAAACCCACTTTTCGAACTTGTGTTAGTGTTGAAAAACCACGTTTCGCACTTGTGTTAGTGTTGAAAAACCACTTTTCGCACTTGTGTTGGTGCAGGAAACCACTTTTGCACTTGTATTAGTGTGGAAAAAACACTTTTCGCACTTGTGTTAGTGTTGAAAAACCACTTTTCGCACTTGTGTTAGTGTTGAAAAACCACTTTTTGCACTTGTGTTAGTGTTGAAAAAGCACTTTTCGCACTTGTGTTACTGTTGAAAAACCACTTTTCGCACTTGTGTTGATGCAGGAAACCACTTTTGAACTTGTATTAGTGTGGAAAAAACACTTTTCGCACTTGTGTTAGCGTTGAAAAACCACTTTTCGCACTTGTGTTAGTGTTGAAAAACCACTTTTTGCACTTGTGTTGGTGCAGGAAACCACTTTTGCACTTGTATTAGTGTGGAAAAACCACTTTTCGCACTTGTGTTAGTGTTGAAAAACCACTTTTCGCACTTGTGTTAGTGTTGAAAAACCACTTTTCGCACTTGTGTTGGTGCAGGAAACCACTTTTGCACTTGTATTAGTGTGGAAAAAACACTTGTTGCACTTGTGATAGTGTTGAAAAACCACTTTTCGCACTTGTGTTAGTGTTGAAAAACCACTTTTCGCACTTGTGTTGGTGCAGGAAACCACTTTTGCACTTGTGTTAGTGTGGAAAAAACACTTTTTGCACTTGTGATAGTGTTGAAAAACCACTTTTCGCACTTGTGTTAGTGTTGAAAAACCACTTTTCGCACTTGTGTTGGTGCAGGAAACCACTTTTGCACTTGTATTAGTGTGGAAAAAACACTTTTTGCACTTGTGATAGTGTTGAAAAACTGCTTTTCGCACTTGTGTTAGTGTTGAAAAACCACTTTTCGCACTTGTGTTAGTGTTGAAAAACCACTTTTCGCACTTGTGTTGGTGCAGGAAACCACTTTTGCACTTGTATTAGTGTGGAAAAAACACTTTTTGCACTTGTGATAGTGTTGAAAAACCTCTTTTCGCACTTGTGTTAGTGTTGAAAAACCACTTTTCGCACTAGTGTTGGTGCAGGAAACCACTTTTGCACTTGTATTAGTGTGGAAAAAACACTTTTTGCACTTGTGATAGTGTTGAAAAACCTCTTTTCGCACTTGTGTTAGTGTTGAAAAACCACTTTTCGCACTTGTGTTGGTGCAGGAAACCACTTTTGGACTTGTATTAGTGTGGAAAAACCACTTTTCGCACTTGTGTTAGTGTTGAAAAACCACTTTTCGCACTTGTGTTAGTGTTGAAAAACCACTTTTCGCGCTTGTGTTAATGTTGAAAAACCACTTTTCGCACTTGTGTTGGTGCAGGAAACCACTTTTGCACTTGTATTAGTGTGGAAAAAACACTTTTTGCACTTGTGATAGTGTTGAAAACCACTTTTTGCACTTGTGTTGGTGTTGAAAAACCACTTTTCGCACTTGTGTTGTTGCAGGAAACCACTTTTGCACTTGTATTAGTGTGGAAAAAACACTTTTTGTACTTGTGATAGTGTTGAAAAACCTCTTTTCGCACTTGTGTTAGTGTTGAAAAACCACTTTTCGCACTAGTGTTGGTGCAGGAAACCACTTTTGCACTTGTATTAGTGTGGAAAAAACACTTTTTGCACTTGTGATAGTGTTGAAAAACCTCTTTTCGCACTTGTGTTAGTGTTGAAAAACCACTTTTCGCACTTGTGTTGGTGCAGGAAACCACTTTTGGACTTGTATTAGTGTGGAAAAACCACTTTTCGCACTTGTGTTAGTGTTGAAAAACCACTTTTCGCACTTGTGTTAGTGTTGAAAAACCACTTTTCGCGCTTGTGTTAGTGTTGAAAAACCACTTTTCGCACTTGTGTTGGTGCAGGAAACCACTTTTGCACTTGTATTAGTGTGGAAAAAACACTTTTTGCACTTGTGATAGTGTTGAAAACCACTTTTTGCACTTGTGTTGGTGTTGAAAAACCACTTTTCGCACTTGTGTTGTTGCAGGAAACCACTTTTGCACTTGTATTAGTGTGGAAAAAACACTTTTTGCACTTGTGATAGTGTTGAAAAACCACTTTTTGCACTTGTGTTAGTGTTGAAAAACCACATTTCGTACTTGTGTTGGTGCAGGAAACCACTTTTGCACTTGTATTAGTGTGGAAAAACCACTTTTTGCACTTGTGTTAGTGTTGAAAAACCACTTTTCGCACTTGTGTTAGTGTTGAAAAACCACTTTTCGCACTTGTGTTAGTGTTGAAAAACCACTTTTGCACTTGTATTAGTGTGGAAAAAACACTTTTTGCACTTGTGATAGTGTTGAAAAACCACTTTTCGCACTTGTGTTGGTGCAGGAAACCACTTTTGCACTTGTATTAGTGTGGAAAAAACACTTTTTGCACTTGTGATAGTGTTGAAAAACCACTTTTCGCACTTGTGTTAGTGTTGAAAAACCACTTTTCGCACTTGTGTTGGTGCAGGAAACCACTTTTGGACTTGTATTAGTGTGGAAAAACCCCTTTTCGCACTTGTGTTAGTGTTGAAAAACCACTTTTCGCACTTGTGTTAGTGTTGAAAAACCACTTTTCGCACTTGTGTTAGTGTTGAAAAACCACTTTTCGCACTTGTGTTGGTTCAGGAAACCACTTTTGCACTTGTATTAGTGTGGAAAAAACACTTTTTGCACTTGTGATAGTGTTGAAAAACCACTTTTTGCACTTGTGATAGTGTTGAAAAACCACTTTTTGCACTTGTGTTGGTGTTGAAAAACCACTTTTGCACTTGTATTAGTGTGGAAAAACCACTTTTCGCACTTGTGTTAGTGTTGAAAAACCACTTTTTGCACTTGTGTTATTGTTGAAAAACCACTTTTCGCACTTGTGTTATTGTTGAAAAACCACTTTTCGCACTTGTGTTGGTGTAGGAAACCACTTTTGCAATTGTATTAGTGTTGAAAAAACACTTATTGCACTTGTGATAGTGTTGAAAAACCACTTTTCGCACTTGTGTTAGTGTTGAAAAACCACTTTTCGCACTTGTGTTGGTGCAGGAAACCACTTTTGCACTTGTATTAGTGTGGAAAAAACACTTTTTGCACTTGTGATAGTGTTGAAAAACCTCTTTTCGCACTTGTGTTAGTGTTGAAAAACCACTTTTCGCACTAGTGTTGGTGCAGGAAACCACTTTTGCACTTGTATTAGTGTGGAAAAAACACTTTTTGCACTTGTGATAGTGTTGAAAAACCTCTTTTCGCACTTGTGTTAGTGTTGAAAAACCACTTTTCGCACTTGTGTTGGTGCAGGAAACCACTTTTGGACTTGTATTAGTGTGGAAAAACCACTTTTCGCACTTGTGTTAGTGTTGAAAAACCACTTTTCGCACTTGTGTTAGTGTTGAAAAACCACTTTTCGCGCTTGTGTTAGTGTTGAAAAACCACTTTTCGCACTTGTGTTGGTGCAGGAAACCACTTTTGCACTTGTATTAGTGTGGAAAAAACACTTTTTGCACTTGTGATAGTGTTGAAAACCACTTTTTGCACTTGTGTTGGTGTTGAAAAACCACTTTTCGCACTTGTGTTGTTGCAGGAAACCACTTTTGCACTTGTATTAGTGTGGAAAAAACACTTTTTGTACTTGTGATAGTGTTGAAAAACCTCTTTTCGCACTTGTGTTAGTGTTGAAAAACCACTTTTCGCACTAGTGTTGGTGCAGGAAACCACTTTTGCACTTGTATTAGTGTGGAAAAAACACTTTTTGCACTTGTGATAGTGTTGAAAAACCTCTTTTCGCACTTGTGTTAGTGTTGAAAAACCACTTTTCGCACTTGTGTTGGTGCAGGAAACCACTTTTGGACTTGTATTAGTGTGGAAAAACCACTTTTCGCACTTGTGTTAGTGTTGAAAAACCACTTTTCGCACTTGTGTTAGTGTTGAAAAACCACTTTTCGCGCTTGTGTTAGTGTTGAAAAACCACTTTTCGCACTTGTGTTGGTGCAGGAAACCACTTTTGCACTTGTATTAGTGTGGAAAAAACACTTTTTGCACTTGTGATAGTGTTGAAAACCACTTTTTGCACTTGTGTTGGTGTTGAAAAACCACTTTTCGCACTTGTGTTGTTGCAGGAAACCACTTTTGCACTTGTATTAGTGTGGAAAAAACACTTTTTGCACTTGTGATAGTGTTGAAAAACCACTTTTTGCACTTGTGTTAGTGTTGAAAAACCACATTTCGTACTTGTGTTGGTGCAGGAAACCACTTTTGCACTTGTATTAGTGTGGAAAAACCACTTTTTGCACTTGTGTTAGTGTTGAAAAACCACTTTTCGCACTTGTGTTAGTGTTGAAAAACCACTTTTCGCACTTGTGTTAGTGTTGAAAAACCACTTTTGCACTTGTATTAGTGTGGAAAAAACACTTTTTGCACTTGTGATAGTGTTGAAAAACCACTTTTCGCACTGGTGTTAGTGTTGAAAAACCACTTTTCGCACTTGTGTTGGTGCAGGAAACCACTTTTGCGCTTGAATTAGTGTGGAAAAACCACTTTTCGCACTTGTGTTAGTGTTGAAAACCCACTTTTCGAACTTGTGTTAGTGTTGAAAAACCACTTTTCGCACTTGTGTTAGTGTTGAAAAACCACTTTTCGCACTTGTGTTGGTGCAGGAAACCACTTTTGCACTTGTATTAGTGTGGAAAAAACACTTTTTGCACTTGTGATAGTGTTGAAAAACCACTTTTCGCACTTGTGTTAGTGTTGAAAAACCACTTTTCGCACTTGTGTTGGTGCAGGAAACCACTTTTGCACTTGTATTAGTGTGGAAAAAACACTTTTTGCACTTGTGATAGTGTTGAAAAACCACTTTTCGCACTTGTGTTAGTGTTGAAAAACCACTTTTCGCACTCGTGTTGGTGCAGGAAACCACTTTTGCACTTGTATTAGTGTGGAAAAAACACTTTTTGCACTTGTGTTAGTGTTGAAAAACCACTTTTCGCACTTGTGTTAGTGTTGAAAAACCACTTTTCGCACTTGTGTTGGTGCAGGAAACCACTTTTGCACTTGTATTAGTGTGGAAAAAACACTTTTTGCACTTGTGATAGTGTTGAAAAACCTCTTTTCGCACTTGTGTTAGTGTTGAAAAACCACTTTTCGCACTTGTGTTGGTGCAGGAAACCACTTTTGGACTTGTATTAGTGTGGAAAAACCACTTTTCGCACTTGTGTTAGTGTTGAAAAACCACTTTTCGCACTTGTGTTAGTGTTGAAAAACCACTTTTCGCACTTGTGTTAGTGTTAAAAACCACTTTTCGCACTTGTGTTGGTTCAGGAAACCACTTTTGCACTTGTATTAGTGTGGAAAAAACACTTTTTGCACTTGTGATAGTGTTGAAAAACCACTTTTTGCACTTGTGATAGTGTTGAAAAACCACTTTTTGCACTTGTGTTGGTGTTGAAAAACCACTTTTGCACTTGTATTAGTGTGGAAAAACCACTTTTCGCACTTGTGTTAGTGTTGAAAAACCACTTTTCGAACTTGTGTTATTGTTGAAAAACCACTTTTCGCACTTGTGTTATTGTTGAAAAACCACTTTTCGCACTTGTGTTGGTGTAGGAAACCACTTTTGCAATTGTATTAGTGTTGAAAAAACACTTTTTGCACTTGTGATAGTGTTGAAAAACCACTTTTCGCACTTGTGTTAGTGTTGAAAAACCACTTTTCGCACTTGTGTTGGTGCAGGAAACCACTTTTGCACTTGTATTAGTGTGGAAAAAACACTTTTTGCACTTGTGATAGTGTTGAAAAACCTCTTTTCGCACTTGTGTTAGTGTTGAAAAACCACTTTTCGCACTTGTGTTGGTGCAGGAAACCACTTTTGCACTTGTATTAGTGTGGAAAAAACACTTTTTGCACTTGTGATAGTGTTGAAAAACCTCTTTTCGCACTTGTGTTAGTGTTGAAAAACCACTTTTCGCACTTGTGTTGGTGCAGGAAACCACTTTTGGACTTGTATTAGTGTGGAAAAACCACTTTTCGCACTTGTGTTAGTGTTGAAAAACCACTTTTTGCACTTGTGTTAGTGTTGAAAAAGCACTTTTCGCACTTGTGTTACTGTTGAAAAACCACTTTTCGCACTTGTGTTGATGCAGGAAACCACTTTTGAACTTGTATTAGTGTGGAAAAAACACTTTTCGCACTTGTGTTAGTGTTGAAAAACCACTTTTCGCACTTGTGTTAGTGTTGAAAAACCACTTTTCGCACTTGTGTTGGTGCAGGAAACCACTTTTGCACTTGTATTAGTGTGGAAAAACCACTTTTCGCACTTGTGTTAGTGTGGAAAAACCACTTTTTGCACTTGTGTTAGTGTTGAAAAACCACTTTTCGCACTTGTGTTGGTGCAGGAAACCACTTTTGCACTTGTATTAGTGTGGAAAAACCACTTTTTGCACTTGTGTTAGTGTTGAAAAACCACTTTTCGCACTTGTGTTAGTGTTGAAAAACCACTTTTCGCACTTGTGTTAGTGTTGAAAAACCACTTTTGCACTTGTATTAGTGTGGAAAAAACACTTTTTGCACTTGTGATAGTGTTGAAAAACCACTTTTCGCACTGGTGTTAGTGTTGAAAAACCACTTTTCGCACTTGTGTTGGTGCAGGAAACCACTTTTGCGCTTGAATTAGTGTGGAAAAACCACTTTTCGCACTTGTGTTAGTGTTGAAAACCCACTTTTCGAACTTGTGTTAGTGTTGAAAAACCACTTTTCGCACTTGTGTTAGTGTTGAAAAACCACTTTTCGCACTTGTGTTGGTGCAGGAAACCACTTTTGCACTTGTGTTAGTGTGGAAAAAACACTTTTTGCACTTGTGATAGTGTTGAAAAACCACTTTTCGCACTTGTGTTAGTGTTGAAAAACCACTTTTCGCACTTGTGTTGGTGCAGGAAACCACTTTTGCACTTGTATTAGTGTGGAAAAAACACTTTTTGCACTTGTGATAGTGTTGAAAAACCACTTTTCGCACTTGTGTTAGTGTTGAAAAACCACTTTTCGCACTTGTGTTGGTGCAGGAAACCACTTTTGCACTTGTGTTAGTGTGGAAAAAACACTTTTTGCACTTGTGATAGTGTTGAAAAACCACTTTTCGCACTTGTGTTAGTGTTGAA
Organism: Myxine glutinosa; assembly: GCF_964187855.1. Taxonomy (NCBI): domain Eukaryota; kingdom Metazoa; phylum Chordata; class Myxini; order Myxiniformes; family Myxinidae; genus Myxine; species Myxine glutinosa. The sequence goes on along the minus strand of NW_027617266.1, from coordinate 111,423 downwards.
AAACCACTTTTCGCACTCGTGTTGGTGCAGGAAACCACTTTTGCACTTGTATTAGTGTGGAAAAAACACTTTTTGCACTTGTGTTAGTGTTGAAAAACCACTTTTCGCACTTGTGTTAGTGTTGAAAAACCACTTTTCGCACTTGTGTTGGTGCAGGAAACCACTTTTGCACTTGTATTAGTGTGGAAAAAACACTTTTTGCACTTGTGATAGTGTTGAAAAACCTCTTTTCGCACTTGTGTTAGTGTTGAAAAACCACTTTTCGCACTTGTGTTGGTGCAGGAAACCACTTTTGGACTTGTATTAGTGTGGAAAAACCACTTTTCGCACTTGTGTTAGTGTTGAAAAACCACTTTTCGCACTTGTGTTAGTGTTGAAAAACCACTTTTCGCACTTGTGTTAGTGTTAAAAACCACTTTTCGCACTTGTGTTGGTTCAGGAAACCACTTTTGCACTTGTATTAGTGTGGAAAAAACACTTTTTGCACTTGTGATAGTGTTGAAAAACCACTTTTTGCACTTGTGATAGTGTTGAAAAACCACTTTTTGCACTTGTGTTGGTGTTGAAAAACCACTTTTGCACTTGTATTAGTGTGGAAAAACCACTTTTCGCACTTGTGTTAGTGTTGAAAAACCACTTTTCGAACTTGTGTTATTGTTGAAAAACCACTTTTCGCACTTGTGTTATTGTTGAAAAACCACTTTTCGCACTTGTGTTGGTGTAGGAAACCACTTTTGCAATTGTATTAGTGTTGAAAAAACACTTTTTGCACTTGTGATAGTGTTGAAAAACCACTTTTCGCACTTGTGTTAGTGTTGAAAAACCACTTTTCGCACTTGTGTTGGTGCAGGAAACCACTTTTGCACTTGTATTAGTGTGGAAAAAACACTTTTTGCACTTGTGATAGTGTTGAAAAACCTCTTTTCACACTTGTGTTAGTGTTGAAAAACCACTTTTCGCACTTGTGTTGGTGCAGGAAACCACTTTTGCACTTGTATTAGTGTGGAAAAAACACTTTTTGCACTTGTGATAGTGTTGAAAAACCTCTTTTCGCACTTGTGTTAGTGTTGAAAAACCACTTTTCGCACTTGTGTTGGTGCAGGAAACCACTTTTGGACTTGTATTAGTGTGGAAAAACCACTTTTCGCACTTGTGTTAGTGTTGAAAAACCACTTTTTGCACTTGTGTTAGTGTTGAAAAAGCACTTTTCGCACTTGTGTTACTGTTGAAAAACCACTTTTCGCACTTGTGTTGATGCAGGAAACCACTTTTGAACTTGTATTAGTGTGGAAAAAACACTTTTCGCACTTGTGTTAGTGTTGAAAAACCACTTTTCGCACTTGTGTTAGTGTTGAAAAACCACTTTTCGCACTTGTGTTGGTGCAGGAAACCACTTTTGCACTTGTATTAGTGTGGAAAAACCACTTTTCGCACTTGTGTTAGTGTGGAAAAACCACTTTTTGCACTTGTGTTAGTGTTGAAAAACCACTTTTCGCACTTGTGTTGGTGCAGGAAACCACTTTTGCACTTGTATTAGTGTGGAAAAACACTTTTTGCACTTGTGATAGTGTTGAAAAACCACTTTTCACACTTGTGTTAGTGTTGAAAAACCACTTTTCGCACTTGTGTTGGTGCAGGAAACCACTTTTGCACTTGTATTAGTGTGGAAAAACCACTTTTCGCACTTGTGTTAGTGTTGAAAAACCACTTTTCGCACTGTGTTAGTGTTGAAAAACCACTTTTCCCACTTGTGTTGGTGCAGGAAACCACTTTTGCACTTGTATTAGTGTGGAAAAAACACTTTTTGCACTTGTGATAGTGTTGAAAAACCACTTTTTGCACTTGTGTTAGTGTTGAAAAACCACTTTTCGTACTTGTGTTGGTGCAGGAAACCACTTTTGCACTTGTATTAGTGTGGAAAAACCACTTTTTGCACTTGTGTTAGTGTTGAAAAACCACTTTTCGCACTTGTGTTAGTGTTGAAAAACCACTTTTCGCACTTGTGTTAGTGTTGAAAAACCACTTTTGCACTTGTATTAGTGTGGAAAAAACACTTTTTGCACTTGTGATAGTGTTGAAAAACCACTTTTCGCACTGGTGTTAGTGTTGAAAAACCACTTTTCGCACTTGTGTTGGTGCAGGAAACCACTTTTGCGCTTGAATTAGTGTGGAAAAACCACTTTTCGCACTTGTGTTAGTGTTGAAAACCCACTTTTCGAACTTGTGTTAGTGTTGAAAAACCACGTTTCGCACTTGTGTTAGTGTTGAAAAACCACTTTTCGCACTTGTGTTGGTGCAGGAAACCACTTTTGCACTTGTATTAGTGTGGAAAAAACACTTTTCGCACTTGTGTTAGTGTTGAAAAACCACTTTTCGCACTTGTGTTAGTGTTGAAAAACCACTTTTTGCACTTGTGTTAGTGTTGAAAAAGCACTTTTCGCACTTGTGTTACTGTTGAAAAACCACTTTTCGCACTTGTGTTGATGCAGGAAACCACTTTTGAACTTGTATTAGTGTGGAAAAAACACTTTTCGCACTTGTGTTAGTGTTGAAAAACCACTTTTCGCACTTGTGTTATTGTTGAAAAACCACTTTTCGCACTTGTTTTGGTGCAGGAAACCACTTTTGCACTTGTATTAGTGTGGAAAAAACACTTTTTGCACTTGTGATAGTGTTGAAAAACCTCTTTTCGCACTTGTGTTAGTGTTGAAAAACCACTTTTCGCACTTGTGTTGGTGCAGGAAACCACTTTTGGACTTGTATTAGTGTGGAAAAACCACTTTTCGCACTTGTGTTAGTGTTGAAAAACCACTTTTTGCACTTGTGTTAGTGTTGAAAAAGCACTTTTCGCACTTGTGTTACTGTTGAAAAACCACTTTTCGCACTTGTGTTGATGCAGGAAACCACTTTTGAACTTGTATTAGTGTGGAAAAAACACTTTTCGCACTTGTGTTAGTGTTGAAAAACCACTTTTCGCACTTGTGTTAGTGTTGAAAAACCACTTTTCGCACTTGTGTTGGTGCAGGAAACCACTTTTGCACTTGTATTAGTGTGGAAAAACCACTTTTCGCACTTGTGTTAGTGTTGAAAAACCACTTTTTGCACTTGTGTTAGTGTTGAAAAACCACTTTTCGCACTTGTGTTGGTGCAGGAAACCACTTTTGCACTTGTATTAGTGTGGAAAAACACTTTTTGCACTTGTGATAGTGTTGAAAAACCACTTTTCACACTTGTGTTAGTGTTGAAAAACCACTTTTCGCACTTGTGTTAGTGTTGAAAAACCACTTTTGCACTTGTATTAGTGTGGAAAAAACACTTTTTGCACTTGTGATAGTGTTGAAAAACCACTTGTCGCACTTGTGTTGGTGCAGGAAACCACTTTTGCACTTGTATTAGTGTGGAAAAAACACTTTTTGCACTTGTGATAGTGTTGAAAAACCACTTTTCGCACTTGTGTTAGTGTTGAAAAACCACTTTTCGCACTTGTGTTGGTGCAGGAAACCACTTTTGGACTTGTATTAGTGTGGAAAAACCCCTTTTCGCACTTGTGTTAGTGTTGAAAAACCACTTTTCGCACTTGTGTTAGTGTTGAAAAACCACTTTTCGCACTTGTGTTAGTGTTGAAAAACCACTTTTCGCACTTGTGTTGGTGCAGGAAACCACTTTTGCACTTGTATTAGTGTGGAAAAACCACTTTTCGCACTTGTGTTAGTGTGGAAAAACCACTTTTTGCACTTGTGTTAGTGTTGAAAAACCACTTTTCGCACTTGTGTTGGTGCAGGAAACCACTTTTGCACTTGTATTAGTGTGGAAAAACACTTTTTGCACTTGTGATAGTGTTGAAAAACCACTTTTCACACTTGTGTTAGTGTTGAAAAACCACTTTTCGCACTTGTGTTGGTGCAGGAAACCACTTTTGCACTTGTATTAGTGTGGAAAAACCACTTTTCGCACTTGTGTTAGTGTTGAAAAACCACTTTTCGCACTGTGTTAGTGTTGAAAAACCACTTTTCCCACTTGTGTTGGTGCAGGAAACCACTTTTGCACTTGTATTAGTGTGGAAAAAACACTTTTTGCACTTGTGATAGTGTTGAAAAACCACTTTTTGCACTTGTGTTAGTGTTGAAAAACCACTTTTCGTACTTGTGTTGGTGCAGGAAACCACTTTTGCACTTGTATTAGTGTGGAAAAACCACTTTTTGCACTTGTGTTAGTGTTGAAAAACCACTTTTCGCACTTGTGTTAGTGTTGAAAAACCACTTTTCGCACTTGTGTTAGTGTTGAAAAACCACTTTTGCACTTGTATTAGTGTGGAAAAAACACTTTTTGCACTTGTGATAGTGTTGAAAAACCACTTTTCGCACTGGTGTTAGTGTTGAAAAACCACTTTTCGCACTTGTGTTGGTGCAGGAAACCACTTTTGCGCTTGAATTAGTGTGGAAAAACCACTTTTCGCACTTGTGTTAGTGTTGAAAACCCACTTTTCGAACTTGTGTTAGTGTTGAAAAACCACGTTTCGCACTTGTGTTAGTGTTGAAAAACCACTTTTCGCACTTGTGTTGGTGCAGGAAACCACTTTTGCACTTGTATTAGTGTGGAAAAAACACTTTTCGCACTTGTGTTAGTGTTGAAAAACCACTTTTCGCACTTGTGTTAGTGTTGAAAAACCACTTTTTGCACTTGTGTTAGTGTTGAAAAAGCACTTTTCGCACTTGTGTTACTGTTGAAAAACCACTTTTCGCACTTGTGTTGATGCAGGAAACCACTTTTGAACTTGTATTAGTGTGGAAAAAACACTTTTCGCACTTGTGTTAGTGTTGAAAAACCACTTTTCGCACTTGTGTTATTGTTGAAAAACCACTTTTCGCACTTGTTTTGGTGCAGGAAACCACTTTTGCACTTGTATTAGTGTGGAAAAAACACTTTTTGCACTTGTGATAGTGTTGAAAAACCTCTTTTCGCACTTGTGTTAGTGTTGAAAAACCACTTTTCGCACTTGTGTTGGTGCAGGAAACCACTTTTGGACTTGTATTAGTGTGGAAAAACCACTTTTCGCACTTGTGTTAGTGTTGAAAAACCACTTTTTGCACTTGTGTTAGTGTTGAAAAAGCACTTTTCGCACTTGTGTTACTGTTGAAAAACCACTTTTCGCACTTGTGTTGATGCAGGAAACCACTTTTGAACTTGTATTAGTGTGGAAAAAACACTTTTCGCACTTGTGTTAGTGTTGAAAAACCACTTTTCGCACTTGTGTTAGTGTTGAAAAACCACTTTTCGCACTTGTGTTGGTGCAGGAAACCACTTTTGCACTTGTATTAGTGTGGAAAAACCACTTTTCGCACTTGTGTTAGTGTTGAAAAACCACTTTTTGCACTTGTGTTAGTGTTGAAAAACCACTTTTCGCACTTGTGTTGGTGCAGGAAACCACTTTTGCACTTGTATTAGTGTGGAAAAACACTTTTTGCACTTGTGATAGTGTTGAAAAACCACTTTTCACACTTGTGTTAGTGTTGAAAAACCACTTTTCGCACTTGTGTTAGTGTTGAAAAACCACTTTTGCACTTGTATTAGTGTGGAAAAAACACTTTTTGCACTTGTGATAGTGTTGAAAAACCACTTTTCGCACTTGTGTTGGTGCAGGAAACCACTTTTGCACTTGTATTAGTGTGGAAAAAACACTTTTTGCACTTGTGATAGTGTTGAAAAACCACTTTTCGCACTTGTGTTAGTGTTGAAAAACCACTTTTCGCACTTGTGTTGGTGCAGGAAACCACTTTTGGACTTGTATTAGTGTGGAAAAACCCCTTTTCGCACTTGTGTTAGTGTTGAAAAACCACTTTTCGCACTTGTGTTAGTGTTGAAAAACCACTTTTCGCACTTGTGTTAGTGTTGAAAAACCACTTTTCGCACTTGTGTTGGTTCAGGAAACCACTTTTGCACTTGTATTAGTGTGGAAAAAACACTTTTTGCACTTGTGATAGTGTTGAAAAACCACTTTTTGCACTTGTGATAGTGTTGAAAAACCACTTTTTGCACTTGTGTTGGTGTTGAAAAACCACTTTTGCACTTGTATTAGTGTGGAAAAACCACTTTTCGCACTTGTGTTAGTGTTGAAAAACCACTTTTTGCACTTGTGTTATTGTTGAAAAACCACTTTTCGCACTTGTGTTATTGTTGAAAAACCACTTTTCGCACTTGTGTTGGTGTAGGAAACCACTTTTGCAATTGTATTAGTGTTGAAAAAACACTTATTGCACTTGTGATAGTGTTGAAAAACCACTTTTCGCACTTGTGTTAGTGTTGAAAAACCACTTTTCGCACTTGTGTTGGTGCAGGAAACCACTTTTGCACTTGTATTAGTGTGGAAAAAACACTTTTTGCACTTGTGATAGTGTTGAAAAACCTCTTTTCGCACTTGTGTTAGTGTTGAAAAACCACTTTTCGCACTAGTGTTGGTGCAGGAAACCACTTTTGCACTTGTATTAGTGTGGAAAAAACACTTTTTGCACTTGTGATAGTGTTGAAAAACCTCTTTTCGCACTTGTGTTAGTGTTGAAAAACCACTTTTCGCACTTGTGTTGGTGCAGGAAACCACTTTTGGACTTGTATTAGTGTGGAAAAACCACTTTTCGCACTTGTGTTAGTGTTGAAAAACCACTTTTCGCACTTGTGTTAGTGTTGAAAAACCACTTTTCGCGCTTGTGTTAGTGTTGAAAAACCACTTTTCGCACTTGTGTTGGTGCAGGAAACCACTTTTGCACTTGTATTAGTGTGGAAAAAACACTTTTTGCACTTGTGATAGTGTTGAAAACCACTTTTTGCACTTGTGTTGGTGTTGAAAAACCACTTTTCGCACTTGTGTTGTTGCAGGAAACCACTTTTGCACTTGTATTAGTGTGGAAAAAACACTTTTTGTACTTGTGATAGTGTTGAAAAACCTCTTTTCGCACTTGTGTTAGTGTTGAAAAACCACTTTTCGCACTAGTGTTGGTGCAGGAAACCACTTTTGCACTTGTATTAGTGTGGAAAAAACACTTTTTGCACTTGTGATAGTGTTGAAAAACCTCTTTTCGCACTTGTGTTAGTGTTGAAAAACCACTTTTCGCACTTGTGTTGGTGCAGGAAACCACTTTTGGACTTGTATTAGTGTGGAAAAACCACTTTTCGCACTTGTGTTAGTGTTGAAAAACCACTTTTCGCACTTGTGTTAGTGTTGAAAAACCACTTTTCGCGCTTGTGTTAGTGTTGAAAAACCACTTTTCGCACTTGTGTTGGTGCAGGAAACCACTTTTGCACTTGTATTAGTGTGGAAAAAACACTTTTTGCACTTGTGATAGTGTTGAAAACCACTTTTTGCACTTGTGTTGGTGTTGAAAAACCACTTTTCGCACTTGTGTTGTTGCAGGAAACCACTTTTGCACTTGTATTAGTGTGGAAAAAACACTTTTTGCACTTGTGATAGTGTTGAAAAACCACTTTTTGCACTTGTGTTAGTGTTGAAAAACCACATTTCGTACTTGTGTTGGTGCAGGAAACCACTTTTGCACTTGTATTAGTGTGGAAAAAACACTTTTTGCACTTGTGATAGTGTTGAAAAACCGCTTTTCGCACTTGTGTTAGTGTTGAAAAACCACTTTTCGCACTTGTGTTAGTGTTGAAAAACCACTTTTCGCACTTGTGTTGGTGCAGGAAACCACTTTTGCACTTGTATTAGTGTGGAAAAAACACTTTTTGCACTTGTGATAGTGTTGAAAAACCTCTTTTTGCACTTGTGTTAGTGTTGAAAAACCACTTTTCGCACTAGTGTTGGTGCAGGAAACCACTTTTGCACTTGTATTAGTGTGGAAAAAACACTTTTTGCACTTGTGATAGTGTTGAAAAACCTCTTTTCGCACTTGTGTTAGTGTTGAAAAACCACTTTTCGCACTTGTGTTGGTGCAGGAAACCACTTTTGGACTTGTATTAGTGTGGAAAAACCACTTTTCGCACTTGTGTTAGTGTTGAAAAACCACTTTTCGCACTTGTGTTAGTGTTGAAAAACCACTTTTCGCGCTTGTGTTAGTGTTGAAAAACCACTTTTCGCACTTGTGTTGGTGCAGGAAACCACTTTTGCACTTGTATTAGTGTGGAAAAAACACTTTTTGCACTTGTGATAGTGTTGAAAACCACTTTTTGCACTTGTGTTGGTGTTGAAAAACCACTTTTCGCACTTGTTTGTTGCAGGAAACCACTTTTGCACTTGTATTAGTGTGGAAAAAACACTTTTTGTACTTGTGATAGTGTTGAAAAACCTCTTTTCGCACTTGTGTTAGTGTTGAAAAACCACTTTTCGCACTAGTGTTGGTGCAGGAAACCACTTTTGCACTTGTATTAGTGTGGAAAAAACACTTTTTGCACTTGTGATAGTGTTGAAAAACCTCTTTTCGCACTTGTGTTAGTGTTGAAAAACCACTTTTCGCACTTGTGTTGGTGCAGGAAACCACTTTTGGACTTGTATTAGTGTGGAAAAACCACTTTTCGCACTTGTGTTAGTGTTGAAAAACCACTTTTCGCACTTGTGTTAGTGTTGAAAAACCACTTTTCGCGCTTGTGTTAGTGTTGAAAAACCACTTTTCGCACTTGTGTTGGTGCAGGAAACCACTTTTGCACTTGTATTAGTGTGGAAAAAACACTTTTTGCACTTGTGATAGTGTTGAAAACCACTTTTTGCACTTGTGTTGGTGTTGAAAAACCACTTTTCGCACTTGTGTTGTTGCAGGAAACCACTTTTGCACTTGTATTAGTGTGGAAAAAACACTTTTTGCACTTGTGATAGTGTTGAAAAACCACTTTTTGCACTTGTGTTAGTGTTGAAAAACCACATTTCGTACTTGTGTTGGTGCAGGAAACCACTTTTGCACTTGTATTAGTGTGGAAAAACCACTTTTTGCACTTGTGTTAGTGTTGAAAAACCACTTTTCGCACTTGTGTTAGTGTTGAAAAACCACTTTTCGCACTTGTGTTAGTGTTGAAAAACCACTTTTGCACTTGTATTAGTGTGGAAAAAACACTTTTTGCACTTGTGATAGTGTTGAAAAACCACTTTTCGCACTTGTGTTGGTGCAGGAAACCACTTTTGCACTTGTATTAGTGTGGAAAAAACACTTTTTGCACTTGTGATAGTGTTGAAAAACCACTTTTCGCACTTGTGTTAGTGTTGAAAAACCACTTTTCGCACTTGTGTTGGTGCAGGAAACCACTTTTGGACTTGTATTAGTGTGGAAAAACCCCTTTTCGCACTTGTGTTAGTGTTGAAAAACCACTTTTCGCACTTGTGTTAGTGTTGAAAAACCACTTTTCGCACTTGTGTTAGTGTTGAAAAACCACTTTTCGCACTTGTGTTGGTTCAGGAAACCACTTTTGCACTTGTATTAGTGTGGAAAAAACACTTTTTGCACTTGTGATAGTGTTGAAAAACCACTTTTTGCACTTGTGATAGTGTTGAAAAACCACTTTTTGCACTTGTGTTGGTGTTGAAAAACCACTTTTGCACTTGTATTAGTGTGGAAAAACCACTTTTCGCACTTGTGTTAGTGTTGAAAAACCACTTTTTGCACTTGTGTTATTGTTGAAAAACCACTTTTCGCACTTGTGTTATTGTTGAAAAACCACTTTTCGCACTTGTGTTGGTGTAGGAAACCACTTTTGCAATTGTATTAGTGTTGAAAAAACACTTATTGCACTTGTGATAGTGTTGAAAAACCACTTTTCGCACTTGTGTTAGTGTTGAAAAACCACTTTTCGCACTTGTGTTGGTGCAGGAAACCACTTTTGCACTTGTATTAGTGTGGAAAAAACACTTTTTGCACTTGTGATAGTGTTGAAAAACCTCTTTTCGCACTTGTGTTAGTGTTGAAAAACCACTTTTCGCACTAGTGTTGGTGCAGGAAACCACTTTTGCACTTGTATTAGTGTGGAAAAAACACTTTTTGCACTTGTGATAGTGTTGAAAAACCTCTTTTCGCACTTGTGTTAGTGTTGAAAAACCACTTTTCGCACTTGTGTTGGTGCAGGAAACCACTTTTGGACTTGTATTAGTGTGGAAAAACCACTTTTCGCACTTGTGTTAGTGTTGAAAAACCACTTTTCGCACTTGTGTTAGTGTTGAAAAACCACTTTTCGCGCTTGTGTTAGTGTTGAAAAACCACTTTTCGCACTTGTGTTGGTGCAGGAAACCACTTTTGCACTTGTATTAGTGTGGAAAAAACACTTTTTGCACTTGTGATAGTGTTGAAAACCACTTTTTGCACTTGTGTTGGTGTTGAAAAACCACTTTTCGCACTTGTGTTGTTGCAGGAAACCACTTTTGCACTTGTATTAGTGTGGAAAAAACACTTTTTGTACTTGTGATAGTGTTGAAAAACCTCTTTTCGCACTTGTGTTAGTGTTGAAAAACCACTTTTCGCACTAGTGTTGGTGCAGGAAACCACTTTTGCACTTGTATTAGTGTGGAAAAAACACTTTTTGCACTTGTGATAGTGTTGAAAAACCTCTTTTCGCACTTGTGTTAGTGTTGAAAAACCACTTTTCGCACTTGTGTTGGTGCAGGAAACCACTTTTGGACTTGTATTAGTGTGGAAAAACCACTTTTCGCACTTGTGTTAGTGTTGAAAAACCACTTTTCGCACTTGTGTTAGTGTTGAAAAACCACTTTTCGCGCTTGTGTTAGTGTTGAAAAACCACTTTTCGCACTTGTGTTGGTGCAGGAAACCACTTTTGCACTTGTATTAGTGTGGAAAAAACACTTTTTGCACTTGTGATAGTGTTGAAAACCACTTTTTGCACTTGTGTTGGTGTTGAAAAACCACTTTTCGCACTTGTGTTGTTGCAGGAAACCACTTTTGCACTTGTATTAGTGTGGAAAAAACACTTTTTGCACTTGTGATAGTGTTGAAAAACCACTTTTTGCACTTGTGTTAGTGTTGAAAAACCACATTTCGTACTTGTGTTGGTGCAGGAAACCACTTTTGCACTTGTATTAGTGTGGAAAAACCACTTTTTGCACTTGTGTTAGTGTTGAAAAACCACTTTTCGCACTTGTGTTAGTGTTGAAAAACCACTTTTCGCACTTGTGTTAGTGTTGAAAAACCACTTTTGCACTTGTATTAGTGTGGAAAAAACACTTTTTGCACTTGTGATAGTGTTGAAAAACCACTTTTCGCACTGGTGTTAGTGTTGAAAAACCACTTTTCGCACTTGTGTTGGTGCAGGAAACCACTTTTGCGCTTGAATTAGTGTGGAAAAACCACTTTTCGCACTTGTGTTAGTGTTGAAAAACCACTTTTCGCGCTTGTGTTAGTGTTGAAAAACCACTTTTCGCACTTGTGTTGGTGCAGGAAACCACTTTTGCACTTGTATTAGTGTGGAAAAAACACTTTTTGCACTTGTGATAGTGTTGAAAACCACTTTTTGCACTTGTGTTGGTGTTGAAAAACCACTTTTCGCACTTGTGTTGTTGCAGGAAACCACTTTTGCACTTGTATTAGTGTGGAAAAAACACTTTTTGTACTTGTGATAGTGTTGAAAAACCTCTTTTCGCACTTGTGTTAGTGTTGAAAAACCACTTTTCGCACTAGTGTTGGTGCAGGAAACCACTTTTGCACTTGTATTAGTGTGGAAAAAACACTTTTTGCACTTGTGATAGTGTTGAAAAACCTCTTTTCGCACTTGTGTTAGTGTTGAAAAACCACTTTTCGCACTTGTGTTGGTGCAGGAAACCACTTTTGGACTTGTATTAGTGTGGAAAAACCACTTTTCGCACTTGTGTTAGTGTTGAAAAACCACTTTTCGCACTTGTGTTAGTGTTGAAAAACCACTTTTCGCGCTTGTGTTAGTGTTGAAAAACCACTTTTCGCACTTGTGTTGGTGCAGGAAACCACTTTTGCACTTGTATTAGTGTGGAAAAAACACTTTTTGCACTTGTGATAGTGTTGAAAACCACTTTTTGCACTTGTGTTGGTGTTGAAAAACCACTTTTCGCACTTGTGTTGTTGCAGGAAACCACTTTTGCACTTGTATTAGTGTGGAAAAAACACTTTTTGCACTTGTGATAGTGTTGAAAAACCACTTTTTGCACTTGTGTTAGTGTTGAAAAACCACATTTCGTACTTGTGTTGGTGCAGGAAACCACTTTTGCACTTGTATTAGTGTGGAAAAAACACTTTTTGCACTTGTGATAGTGTTGAAAAACCGCTTTTCGCACTTGTGTTAGTGTTGAAAAACCACTTTTCGCACTTGTGTTAGTGTTGAAAAACCACTTTTCGCACTTGTGTTGGTGCAGGAAAACACTTTTGCACTTGTATTAGTGTGGAAAAAACACTTTTTGCACTTGTGATAGTGTTGAAAAACCTCTTTTCGCACTTGTGTTAGTGTTGAAAAACCACTTTTCGCACTTGTGTTGGTGCAGGAAACCACTTTTGGACTTGTATTAGTGTGGAAAAACCACTTTTCGCACTTGTGTTAGTGTTGAAAAACCACTTTTCGCACTTGTGTTAGTGTTGAAAAACCACTTTTCGCGCTTGTGTTAGTGTTGAAAAACCACTTTTCGCACTTGTGTTGGTGCAGGAAACCACTTTTGCACTTGTATTAGTGTGGAAAAAACACTTTTTGCACTTGTGATAGTGTTGAAAACCACTTTTTGCACTTGTGTTGGTGTTGAAAAACCACTTTTCGCACTTGTGTTGTTGCAGGAAACCACTTTTGCACTTGTATTAGTGTGGAAAAAACACTTTTTGTACTTGTGATAGTGTTGAAAAACCTCTTTTCGCACTTGTGTTAGTGTTGAAAAACCACTTTTCGCACTAGTGTTGGTGCAGGAAACCACTTTTGCACTTGTATTAGTGTGGAAAAAACACTTTTTGCACTTGTGATAGTGTTGAAAAACCTCTTTTCGCACTTGTGTTAGTGTTGAAAAACCACTTTTCGCACTTGTGTTGGTGCAGGAAACCACTTTTGGACTTGTATTAGTGTGGAAAAACCACTTTTCGCACGTGTGTTAGTGTTGAAAAACCACTTTTCGCACTTGTGTTAGTGTTGAAAAACCACTTTTCGCGCTTGTGTTAGTGTTGAAAAACCACTTTTCGCACTTGTGTTGGTGCAGGAAACCACTTTTGCACTTGTATTAGTGTGGAAAAAACACTTTTTGCACTTGTGATAGTGTTGAAAACCACTTTTTGCACTTGTGTTGGTGTTGAAAAACCACTTTTCGCACTTGTGTTGTTGCAGGAAACCACTTTTGCACTTGTATTAGTGTGGAAAAAACACTTTTTGCACTTGTGATAGTGTTGAAAAACCACTTTTTGCACTTGTGTTAGTGTTGAAAAACCACATTTCGTACTTGTGTTGGTGCAGGAAACCACTTTTGCACTTGTATTAGTGTGGAAAAACCACTTTTTGCACTTGTGTTAGTGTTGAAAAACCACTTTTCGCACTTGTGTTAGTGTTGAAAAACCACTTTTCGCACTTGTGTTAGTGTTGAAAAACCACTTTTGCACTTGTATTAGTGTGGAAAAAACACTTTTTGCACTTGTGATAGTGTTGAAAAACCACTTTTCGCACTTGTGTTGGTGCAGGAAACCACTTTTGCACTTGTATTAGTGTGGAAAAAACACTTTTTGCACTTGTGATAGTGTTGAAAAACCACTTTTCGCACTTGTGTTAGTGTTGAAAAACCACTTTTCGCACTTGTGTTGGTGCAGGAAACCACTTTTGGACTTGTATTAGTGTGGAAAAACCCCTTTTCGCACTTGTGTTAGTGTTGAAAAACCACTTTTCGCACTTGTGTTAGTGTTGAAAAACCACTTTTCGCACTTGTGTTAGTGTTGAAAAACCACTTTTCGCACTTGTGTTGGTTCAGGAAACCACTTTTGCACTTGTATTAGTGTGGAAAAAACACTTTTTGCACTTGTGATAGTGTTGAAAAACCACTTTTTGCACTTGTGATAGTGTTGAAAAACCACTTTTTGCACTTGTGTTGGTGTTGAAAAACCACTTTTGCACTTGTATTAGTGTGGAAAAACCACTTTTCGCACTTGTGTTAGTGTTGAAAAACCACTTTTTGCACTTGTGTTATTGTTGAAAAACCACTTTTCGCACTTGTGTTATTGTTGAAAAACCACTTTTCGCACTTGTGTTGGTGTAGGAAACCACTTTTGCAATTGTATTAGTGTTGAAAAAACACTTATTGCACTTGTGATAGTGTTGAAAAACCACTTTTCGCACTTGTGTTAGTGTTGAAAAACCACTTTTCGCACTTGTGTTGGTGCAGGAAACCACTTTTGCACTTGTATTAGTGTGGAAAAAACACTTTTTGCACTTGTGATAGTGTTGAAAAACCTCTTTTCGCACTTGTGTTAGTGTTGAAAAACCACTTTTCGCACTAGTGTTGGTGCAGGAAACCACTTTTGCACTTGTATTAGTGTGGAAAAAACACTTTTTGCACTTGTGATAGTGTTGAAAAACCTCTTTTCGCACTTGTGTTAGTGTTGAAAAACCACTTTTCGCACTTGTGTTGGTGCAGGAAACCACTTTTGGACTTGTATTAGTGTGGAAAAACCACTTTTCGCACTTGTGTTAGTGTTGAAAAACCACTTTTCGCACTTGTGTTAGTGTTGAAAAACCACTTTTCGCGCTTGTGTTAGTGTTGAAAAACCACTTTTCGCACTTGTGTTGGTGCAGGAAACCACTTTTGCACTTGTATTAGTGTGGAAAAAACACTTTTTGCACTTGTGATAGTGTTGAAAACCACTTTTTGCACTTGTGTTGGTGTTGAAAAACCACTTTTCGCACTTGTGTTGTTGCAGGAAACCACTTTTGCACTTGTATTAGTGTGGAAAAAACACTTTTTGTACTTGTGATAGTGTTGAAAAACCTCTTTTCGCACTTGTGTTAGTGTTGAAAAACCACTTTTCGCACTTGTGTTAGTGTTGAAAAACCACTTTTCGCGCTTGTGTTAGTGTTGAAAAACCACTTTTCGCACTTGTGTTGGTGCAGGAAACCACTTTTGCACTTGTATTAGTGTGGAAAAAACACTTTTTGCACTTGTGATAGTGTTGAAAACCACTTTTTGCACTTGTGTTGGTGTTGAAAAACCACTTTTCGCACTTGTGTTGTTGCAGGAAACCACTTTTGCACTTGTATTAGTGTGGAAAAAACACTTTTTGCACTTGTGATAGTGTTGAAAAACCACTTTTTGCACTTGTGTTAGTGTTGAAAAACCACATTTCGTACTTGTGTTGGTGCAGGAAACCACTTTTGCACTTGTATTAGTGTGGAAAAAACACTTTTTGCACTTGTGATAGTGTTGAAAAACCGCTTTTCGCACTTGTGTTAGTGTTGAAAAACCACTTTTCGCACTTGTGTTAGTGTTGAAAAACCACTTTTCGCACTTGTGTTGGTGCAGGAAAACACTTTTGCACTTGTATTAGTGTGGAAAAAACACTTTTTGCACTTGTGATAGTGTTGAAAAACCTCTTTTCGCACTTGTGTTAGTGTTGAAAAACCACTTTTCGCACTTGTGTTGGTGCAGGAAACCACTTTTGGACTTGTATTAGTGTGGAAAAACCACTTTTCGCACTTGTGTTAGTGTTGAAAAACCACTTTTCGCACTTGTGTTAGTGTTGAAAAACCACTTTTCGCGCTTGTGTTAGTGTTGAAAAACCACTTTTCGCACTTGTGTTGGTGCAGGAAACCACTTTTGCACTTGTATTAGTGTGGAAAAAACACTTTTTGCACTTGTGATAGTGTTGAAAACCACTTTTTGCACTTGTGTTGGTGTTGAAAAACCACTTTTCGCACTTGTGTTGTTGCAGGAAACCACTTTTGCACTTGTATTAGTGTGGAAAAAACACTTTTTGTACTTGTGATAGTGTTGAAAAACCTCTTTTCGCACTTGTGTTAGTGTTGAAAAACCACTTTTCGCACTAGTGTTGGTGCAGGAAACCACTTTTGCACTTGTATTAGTGTGGAAAAAACACTTTTTGCACTTGTGATAGTGTTGAAAAACCTCTTTTCGCACTTGTGTTAGTGTTGAAAAACCACTTTTCGCACTTGTGTTGGTGCAGGAAACCACTTTTGGACTTGTATTAGTGTGGAAAAACCACTTTTCGCACGTGTGTTAGTGTTGAAAAACCACTTTTCGCACTTGTGTTAGTGTTGAAAAACCACTTTTCGCGCTTGTGTTAGTGTTGAAAAACCACTTTTCGCACTTGTGTTGGTGCAGGAAACCACTTTTGCACTTGTATTAGTGTGGAAAAAACACTTTTTGCACTTGTGATAGTGTTGAAAACCACTTTTTGCACTTGTGTTGGTGTTGAAAAACCACTTTTCGCACTTGTGTTGTTGCAGGAAACCACTTTTGCACTTGTATTAGTGTGGAAAAAACACTTTTTGCACTTGTGATAGTGTTGAAAAACCACTTTTTGCACTTGTGTTAGTGTTGAAAAACCACATTTCGTACTTGTGTTGGTGCAGGAAACCACTTTTGCACTTGTATTAGTGTGGAAAAACCACTTTTTGCACTTGTGTTAGTGTTGAAAAACCACTTTTCGCACTTGTGTTAGTGTTGAAAAACCACTTTTCGCACTTGTGTTAGTGTTGAAAAACCACTTTTGCACTTGTATTAGTGTGGAAAAAACACTTTTTGCACTTGTGATAGTGTTGAAAAACCACTTTTCGCACTTGTGTTGGTGCAGGAAACCACTTTTGCACTTGTATTAGTGTGGAAAAAACACTTTTTGCACTTGTGATAGTGTTGAAAAACCACTTTTCGCACTTGTGTTAGTGTTGAAAAACCACTTTTCGCACTTGTGTTGGTGCAGGAAACCACTTTTGGACTTGTATTAGTGTGGAAAAACCCCTTTTCGCACTTGTGTTAGTGTTGAAAAACCACTTTTCGCACTTGTGTTAGTGTTGAAAAACCACTTTTCGCACTTGTGTTAGTGTTGAAAAACCACTTTTCGCACTTGTGTTGGTTCAGGAAACCACTTTTGCACTTGTATTAGTGTGGAAAAAACACTTTTTGCACTTGTGATAGTGTTGAAAAACCACTTTTTGCACTTGTGATAGTGTTGAAAAACCACTTTTTGCACTTGTGTTGGTGTTGAAAAACCACTTTTGCACTTGTATTAGTGTGGAAAAACCACTTTTCGCACTTGTGTTAGTGTTGAAAAACCACTTTTTGCACTTGTGTTATTGTTGAAAAACCACTTTTCGCACTTGTGTTATTGTTGAAAAACCACTTTTCGCACTTGTGTTGGTGTAGGAAACCACTTTTGCAATTGTATTAGTGTTGAAAAAACACTTATTGCACTTGTGATAGTGTTGAAAAACCACTTTTCGCACTTGTGTTAGTGTTGAAAAACCACTTTTCGCACTTGTGTTGGTGCAGGAAACCACTTTTGCACTTGTATTAGTGTGGAAAAAACACTTTTTGCACTTGTGATAGTGTTGAAAAACCTCTTTTCGCACTTGTGTTAGTGTTGAAAAACCACTTTTCGCACTAGTGTTGGTGCAGGAAACCACTTTTGCACTTGTATTAGTGTGGAAAAAACACTTTTTGCACTTGTGATAGTGTTGAAAAACCTCTTTTCGCACTTGTGTTAGTGTTGAAAAACCACTTTTCGCACTTGTGTTGGTGCAGGAAACCACTTTTGGACTTGTATTAGTGTGGAAAAACCACTTTTCGCACTTGTGTTAGTGTTGAAAAACCACTTTTCGCACTTGTGTTAGTGTTGAAAAACCACTTTTCGCGCTTGTGTTAGTGTTGAAAAACCACTTTTCGCACTTGTGTTGGTGCAGGAAACCACTTTTGCACTTGTATTAGTGTGGAAAAAACACTTTTTGCACTTGTGATAGTGTTGAAAACCACTTTTTGCACTTGTGTTGGTGTTGAAAAACCACTTTTCGCACTTGTGTTGTTGCAGGAAACCACTTTTGCACTTGTATTAGTGTGGAAAAAACACTTTTTGTACTTGTGATAGTGTTGAAAAACCTCTTTTCGCACTTGTGTTAGTGTTGAAAAACCACTTTTCGCACTAGTGTTGGTGCAGGAAACCACTTTTGCACTTGTATTAGTGTGGAAAAAACACTTTTTGCACTTGTGATAGTGTTGAAAAACCTATTTTCGCACTTGTGTTAGTGTTGAAAAACCACTTTTCGCACTTGTGTTGGTGCAGGAAACCACTTTTGGACTTGTATTAGTGTGGAAAAACCACTTTTCGCACTTGTGTTAGTGTTGAAAAACCACTTTTCGCACTTGTGTTAGTGTTGAAAAACCACTTTTCGCGCTTGTGTTAGTGTTGAAAAACCACTTTTCGCACTTGTGTTGGTGCAGGAAACCACTTTTGCACTTGTATTAGTGTGGAAAAAACACTTTTTGCACTTGTGATAGTGTTGAAAACCACTTTTTGCACTTGTGTTGGTGTTGAAAAACCACTTTTCGCACTTGTGTTGTTGCAGGAAACCACTTTTGCACTTGTATTAGTGTGGAAAAAACACTTTTTGCACTTGTGATAGTGTTGAAAAACCACTTTTTGCACTTGTGTTAGTGTTGAAAAACCACATTTCGTACTTGTGTTGGTGCAGGAAACCACTTTTGCACTTGTATTAGTGTGGAAAAACCACTTTTTGCACTTGTGTTAGTGTTGAAAAACCACTTTTCGCACTTGTGTTAGTGTTGAAAAACCACTTTTCGCACTTGTGTTAGTGTTGAAAAACCACTTTTGCACTTGTATTAGTGTGGAAAAAACACTTTTTGCACTTGTGATAGTGTTGAAAAACCACTTTTCGCACTGGTGTTAGTGTTGAAAAACCACTTTTCGCACTTGTGTTGGTGCAGGAAACCACTTTTGCGCTTGAATTAGTGTGGAAAAACCACTTTTCGCACTTGTGTTAGTGTTGAAAACCCACTTTTCGAACTTGTGTTAGTGTTGAAAAACCACTTTTCGCACTTGTGTTAGTGTTGAAAAACCACTTTTCGCACTTGTGTTGGTGCAGGAAACCACTTTTGCACTTGTGTTAGTGTGGAAAAAACACTTTTTGCACTTGTGTTGGTGTTGAAAAACCACTTTTCGCACTTGTGTTAGTGTTGAAAAACCACTTTTCGCACTTGTGTTGGTGCAGGAAACCACTTTTGCACTTGTATTAGTGTGGAAAAAACACTTTTTGCACTTGTGATAGTGTTGAAAAACCACTTTTCGCACTTGTGTTAGTGTTGAAAAACCACTTTTCGCACTTGTGTTGGTGCAGGAAACCACTTTTGCACTTGTGTTAGTGTGGAAAAAACACTTTTTGCACTTGTGATAGTGTTGAAAAACCACTTTTCGCACTTGTGTTAGTGTTGAAAAACCACTTTTCGCACTCGTGTTGGTGCAGGAAACCACTTTTGCACTTGTATTAGTGTGGAAAAAACACTTTTTGCACTTGTGTTAGTGTTGAAAAACCACTTTTCGCACTTGTGTTAGTGTTGAAAAACCACTTTTCGCACTAGTGTTGGTGCAGGAAACCACTTTTGCACTTGTATTAGTGTGGAAAAAACACTTTTTGCACTTGTGATAGTGTTGAAAAACCTCTTTTCGCACTTGTGTTAGTGTTGAAAAACCACTTTTCGCACTTGTGTTGGTGCAGGAAACCACTTTTGGACTTGTATTAGTGTGGAAAAACCACTTTTCGCACTTGTGTTAGTGTTGAAAAAACCACTTTTCGCACTTGTGTTAGTGTTGAAAAACCACTTTTCGCGCTTGTGTTAGTGTTGAAAAACCACTTTTCGCACTTGTGTTGGTGCAGGAAACCACTTTTGCACTTGTATTAGTGTGGAAAAAACACTTTTTGCACTTGTGATAGTGTTGAAAACCACTTTTTGCACTTGTGTTGGTGTTGAAAAACCACTTTTCGCACTTGTGTTGTTGCAGGAAACCACTTTTGCACTTGTATTAGTGTGGAAAAAACACTTTTTGTACTTGTGATAGTGTTGAAAAACCTCTTTTCGCACTTGTGTTAGTGTTGAAAACCACTTTTCGCACTAGTGTTGGTGCAGGAAACCACTTTTGCACTTGTATTAGTGTGGAAAAAACACTTTTTGCACTTGTGATAGTGTTGAAAAACCTATTTTCGCACTTGTGTTAGTGTTGAAAAACCACTTTTCGCACTTGTGTTGGTGCAGGAAACCACTTTTTTGGACTTGTATTAGTGTGGAAAAACCACTTTTCGCACTTGTGTAGTGTTGAAAAACACTTTTCGCACTTGTGTTAGTGTTGAAAAACCACTTTTCGCGCTTGTGTTAGTGTTGAAAAACCACTTTTCGCACTTGTGTTGGTGCAGGAAACCACTTTTGCACTTGTATTAGTGTGGAAAAAAACACTTTTTGCACTTGTGATAGTGTTGAAAACCACTTTTTGCACTTGTGTTGGTGTTGAAAAACCACTTTTCGCACTTGTGTTGTTGCAGGAAACCACTTTTGCACTTGTATTAGTGTGGAAAAAACACTTTTTGCACTTGTGATAGTGTTGAAAAACCACTTTTTGCACTTGTGTTAGTGTTGAAAAACCACATTTCGTACTTGTGTTGGTGCAGGAAACCACTTTTGCACTTGTATTAGTGTGGAAAAACCACTTTTTGCACTTGTGTTAGTGTTGAAAAACCACTTTTC
This sequence comes from Myxine glutinosa, assembly GCF_964187855.1. Lineage (NCBI taxonomy): Eukaryota > Metazoa > Chordata > Myxini > Myxiniformes > Myxinidae > Myxine > Myxine glutinosa. Next base: position 90,740 of record NW_027617266.1, on the reverse strand, counting down.
GCACTTGTGTTAGTGTTGAAAAACCACTTTTCGCACTTGTGTTAGTGTTGAAAAACCACTTTTGCACTTGTATTAGTGTGGAAAAAACACTTTTTGCACTTGTGATAGTGTTGAAAAACCACTTTTCGCACTGGTGTTAGTGTTGAAAAACCACTTTTCGCACTTGTGTTGGTGCAGGAAACCACTTTTGCGCTTGAATTAGTGTGGAAAAACCACTTTTCGCACTTGTGTTAGTGTTGAAAACCCACTTTTCGAACTTGTGTTAGTGTTGAAAAACCACTTTTCGCACTTGTGTTAGTGTTGAAAAACCACTTTTCGCACTTGTTTTGGTGCAGGAAACCACTTTTGCACTTGTGTTAGTGTGGAAAAAACACTTTTTGCACTTGTGATAGTGTTGAAAAACCACTTTTCGCGCTTGTGTTAGTGTTGAAAAACCACTTTTCGCACTTGTGTTGGTGCAGGAAACCACTTTTGCACTTGTATTAGTGTGGAAAAAACACTTTTTGCACTTGTGATAGTGTTGAAAACCACTTTTCGCACTAGTGTTGGTGCAGGAAACCACTTTTGCACTTGTATTAGTGTGGAAAAAACACTTTTTGCACTTGTGATAGTGTTGAAAAACCTCTTTTCGCACTTGTGTTAGTGTTGAAAAACCACTTTTCGCACTTGTGTTAGTGTTGAAAAACCACTTTTGCACTTGTATTAGTGTGGAAAAAACACTTTTTGCACTTGTGATAGTGTTGAAAAACCACTTTTCGCACTTGTGTTGGTGCAGGAAACCACTTTTGCGCTTGAATTAGTGTGGAAAAACCACTTTTCGCACTTGTGTTAGTGTTGAAAACCCACTTTTCGAACTTGTGTTAGTGTTGAAAAACCACTTTTCGCACTTGTGTTAGTGTTGAAAAACCACTTTTCGCACTTGTGTTGGTGCAGGAAACCACTTTTGCACTTGTGTTAGTGTGGAAAAAACACTTTTTGCACTTGTGATAGTGTTGAAAAACCACTTTTCGCACTTGTGTTAGTGTTGAAAAACCACTTTTCGCACTTGTGTTGGTGCAGGAAACCACTTTTGCACTTGTATTAGTGTGGAAAAAACACTTTTTGCACTTGTGATAGTGTTGAAAAACCACTTTTCGCACTTGTGTTAGTGTTGAAAAACCACTTTTCGCACTTGTGTTGGTGCAGGAAACCACTTTTGCACTTGTGTTAGTGTGGAAAAAACACTTTTTGCACTTGTGATAGTGTTGAAAAACCACTTTTCGCACTTGTGTTAGTGTTGAAAAACCACTTTTCGCACTCGTGTTGGTGCAGGAAACCACTTTTGCACTTGTATTAGTGTGGAAAAAACACTTTTTGCACTTGTGTTAGTGTTGAAAAACCACTTTTCGCACTTGTGTTAGTGTTGAAAATCCACTTTTCGCACTTGTGTTGGTGCAGGAAACCACTTTTGCACTTGTATTAGTGTGGAAAAAACACTTTTTGCACTTGTGATAGTGTTGAAAAACCTCTTTTCGCACTTGTGTTAGTGTTGAAAAACCACTTTTCGCACTTGTGTTGGTGCAGGAAACCACTTTTGGACTTGTATTAGTGTGGAAAAACCACTTTTCGCACTTGTGTTAGTGTTGAAAAACCACTTTTCGCACTTGTGTTAGTGTTGAAAAACCACTTTTCGCACTTGTGTTAGTGTTAAAAACCACTTTTCGCACTTGTGTTGGTTCAGGAAACCACTTTTGCACTTGTATTAGTGTGGAAAAAACACTTTTTGCACTTGTGATAGTGTTGAAAAACCACTTTTTGCACTTGTGATAGTGTTGAAAAACCACTTTTTGCACTTGTGTTGGTGTTGAAAAACCACTTTTGCACTTGTATTAGTGTGGAAAAACCACTTTTCGCACTTGTGTTAGTGTTGAAAAACCACTTTTCGAACTTGTGTTATTGTTGAAAAACCACTTTTCGCACTTGTGTTATTGTTGAAAAACCACTTTTCGCACTTGTGTTGGTGTAGGAAACCACTTTTGCAATTGTATTAGTGTTGAAAAAACACTTTTTGCACTTGTGATAGTGTTGAAAAACCACTTTTCGCACTTGTGTTAGTGTTGAAAAACCACTTTTCGCACTTGTGTTGGTGCAGGAAACCACTTTTGCACTTGTATTAGTGTGGAAAAAACACTTTTTGCACTTGTGATAGTGTTGAAAAACCTCTTTTCGCACTTGTGTTAGTGTTGAAAAACCACTTTTCGCACTTGTGTTGGTGCAGGAAACCACTTTTGCACTTGTATTAGTGTGGAAAAAACACTTTTTGCACTTGTGATAGTGTTGAAAAACCTCTTTTCGCACTTGTGTTAGTGTTGAAAAACCACTTTTCGCACTTGTGTTGGTGCAGGAAACCACTTTTGCACTTGTATTAGTGTGGAAAAAACACTTTTTGCACTTGTGATAGTGTTGAAAAACCTCTTTTCGCACTTGTGTTAGTGTTGAAAAACCACTTTTCGCACTTGTGTTAGTGTTGAAAAACCACTTTTGCACTTGTATTAGTGTGGAAAAAACACTTTTTGCACTTGTGATAGTGTTGAAAAACCACTTTTCGCACTTGTGTTGGTGCAGGAAACCACTTTTGCGCTTGAATTAGTGTGGAAAAACCACTTTTCGCACTTGTGTTAGTGTTGAAAACCCACTTTTCGAACTTGTGTTAGTGTTGAAAAACCACTTTTCGCACTTGTGTTAGTGTTGAAAAACCACTTTTCGCACTTGTGTTGGTGCAGGAAACCACTTTTGCACTTGTGTTAGTGTGGAAAAAACACTTTTTGCACTTGTGATAGTGTTGAAAAACCACTTTTCGCACTTGTGTTAGTGTTGAAAAACCACTTTTCGCACTTGTGTTGGTGCAGGAAACCACTTTTGCACTTGTATTAGTGTGGAAAAAACACTTTTTGCACTTGTGATAGTGTTGAAAAACCACTTTTCGCACTTGTGTTAGTGTTGAAAAACCACTTTTCGCACTTGTGTTGGTGCAGGAAACCACTTTTGCACTTGTGTTAGTGTGGAAAAAACACTTTTTGCACTTGTGATAGTGTTGAAAAACCACTTTTCGCACTTGTGTTAGTGTTGAAAAACCACTTTTCGCACTCGTGTTGGTGCAGGAAACCACTTTTGCACTTGTATTAGTGTGGAAAAAACACTTTTTGCACTTGTGTTAGTGTTGAAAAACCACTTTTCGCACTTGTGTTAGTGTTGAAAATCCACTTTTCGCACTTGTGTTGGTGCAGGAAACCACTTTTGCACTTGTATTAGTGTGGAAAAAACACTTTTTGCACTTGTGATAGTGTTGAAAAACCTCTTTTCGCACTTGTGTTAGTGTTGAAAAACCACTTTTCGCACTTGTGTTGGTGCAGGAAACCACTTTTGGACTTGTATTAGTGTGGAAAAACCACTTTTCGCACTTGTGTTAGTGTTGAAAAACCACTTTTCGCACTTGTGTTAGTGTTGAAAAACCACTTTTCGCACTTGTGTTAGTGTTAAAAACCACTTTTCGCACTTGTGTTGGTTCAGGAAACCACTTTTGCACTTGTATTAGTGTGGAAAAAACACTTTTTGCACTTGTGATAGTGTTGAAAAACCACTTTTTGCACTTGTGATAGTGTTGAAAAACCACTTTTTGCACTTGTGTTGGTGTTGAAAAACCACTTTTGCACTTGTATTAGTGTGGAAAAACCACTTTTCGCACTTGTGTTAGTGTTGAAAAACCACTTTTCGAACTTGTGTTATTGTTGAAAAACCACTTTTCGCACTTGTGTTATTGTTGAAAAACCACTTTTCGCACTTGTGTTGGTGTAGGAAACCACTTTTGCAATTGTATTAGTGTTGAAAAAACACTTTTTGCACTTGTGATAGTGTTGAAAAACCACTTTTCGCACTTGTGTTAGTGTTGAAAAACCACTTTTCGCACTTGTGTTGGTGCAGGAAACCACTTTTGCACTTGTATTAGTGTGGAAAAAACACTTTTTGCACTTGTGATAGTGTTGAAAAACCTCTTTTCGCACTTGTGTTAGTGTTGAAAAACCACTTTTCGCACTTGTGTTGGTGCAGGAAACCACTTTTGCACTTGTATTAGTGTGGAAAAAACACTTTTTGCACTTGTGATAGTGTTGAAAAACCTCTTTTCGCACTTGTGTTAGTGTTGAAAAACCACTTTTCGCACTTGTGTTGGTGCAGGAAACCACTTTTGGACTTGTATTAGTGTGGAAAAACCACTTTTCGCACTTGTGTTAGTGTTGAAAAACCACTTTTTGCACTTGTGTTAGTGTTGAAAAAGCACTTTTCGCACTTGTGTTACTGTTGAAAAACCACTTTTCGCACTTGTGTTGATGCAGGAAACCACTTTTGAACTTGTATTAGTGTGGAAAAAACACTTTTCGCACTTGTGTTAGTGTTGAAAAACCACTTTTCGCACTTGTGTTAGTGTTGAAAAACCACTTTTCGCACTTGTGTTGGTGCAGGAAACCACTTTTGCACTTGTATTAGTGTGGAAAAACCACTTTTCGCACTTGTGTTAGTGTGGAAAAACCACTTTTTGCACTTGTGTTAGTGTTGAAAAACCACTTTTCGCACTTGTGTTGGTGCAGGAAACCACTTTTGCACTTGTATTAGTGTGGAAAAACACTTTTTGCACTTGTGATAGTGTTGAAAAACCACTTTTCACACTTGTGTTAGTGTTGAAAAACCACTTTTCGCACTTGTGTTGGTGCAGGAAACCACTTTTGCACTTGTATTAGTGTGGAAAAACCACTTTTCGCACTTGTGTTAGTGTTGAAAAACCACTTTTCGCACTGTGTTAGTGTTGAAAAACCACTTTTCCCACTTGTGTTGGTGCAGGAAACCACTTTTGCACTTGTATTAGTGTGGAAAAAACACTTTTTGCACTTGTGATAGTGTTGAAAAACCACTTTTCGCACTTGTGTTAGTGTTGAAAAACCACTTTTCGCACTTGTGTTGGTGCAGGAAACCACTTTTGCACTTGTGTTAGTGTGGAAAAAACACTTTTTGCACTTGTGATAGTGTTGAAAAACCGCTTTTCGCACTTGTGTTAGTGTTGAAAAACCACTTTTCGCACTTGTGTTAGTGTTGAAAAACCACTTTTCGCACTTGTCTTGGTGCAGGAAACCACTTTTGCACTTGTATTAGTGTGGAAAAAACACTTTTTGCACTTGTGATAGTGTTGAAAAACCACTTTTCGCACTTGTGTTAGTGTTGAAAAACCACTTTTCGCACTTGTGTTGGTGCAGGAAACCACTTTTGGACTTGTATTAGTGTGGAAAAACCACTTTTCGCACTTGTGTTAGTGTTGAAAAACCACTTTTCGCACTTGTGTTAGTGTTGAAAAACCACTTTTCGCACTTGTGTTAGTGTTGAAAAACCACTTTTCGCACTTGTGTTGGTTCAGGAAACCACTTTTGCACTTGTATTAGTGTGGAAAAAACACTTTTTGCACTTGTGATAGTGTTGAAAAACCACTTTTTGCACTTGTGATAGTGTTGAAAAACCACTTTTTGCACTTGTGTTGGTGTTGAAAAACCACTTTTGCACTTGTATTAGTGTGGAAAAACCACTTTTCGCACTTGTGTTAGTGTTGAAAAACCACTTTTCGCACTTGTGTTAATGTTGAAAAACCACTTTTCGCACTTGTGTTATTGTTGAAAAACCACTTTTCGCACTTGTGTTGGTGTAGGAAACCACATTTGCAATTGTATTAGTGTTGAAAAAACACTTTTTGCACTTGTGTTAGTGTTGAAACACCACTTTTCGCACTTGTGTTGGTGCAGGAAACCACTTTTGCACTTGTATTAGTGTGGAAAAAACACTTTTTGCACTTGTGATAGTGTTGAAAAACCACTTTTCGCACTTGTGTTGGTGCAGGAAACCACTTTTGCACTTGTATTAGAGTGGAAAAAACACTTTTTGCACTTGTGATAGTGTTGAAAAACCTCTTTTCGCACTTGTGTTAGTGTTGAAAAACCACTTTTCGCACTTGTGTTGGTGCAGGAAACCACTTTTGGACTTGTATTAGTGTGGAAAAACCACTTTTCGCACTTGTGTTAGTGTTGAAAAACCACTTTTCGCACTTGTGTTAGTGTTGAAAAACCACTTTTCGCGCTTGTGTTAGTGTTGAAAAACCACTTTTCGCACTTGCGTTGGTGCAGGAAACCACTTTTGCACTTGTATTAGTGTGGAAAAAACACTTTTTGCACTTGTGATAGTGTTGAAAAACCACTTTTTGCACTTGTGTTGGTGTTGAAAAACCACTTTTCGCACTTGTGTTGTTGCAGGAAACCACTTTTGCACTTGTATTAGTGTGGAAAAAACACTTTTTGCACTTGTGATAGTGTTGAAAAACCACTTTTTGCACTTGTGTTAGTGTTGAAAAACCACTTTTCGTACTTGTGTTGGTGCAGGAAACCACTTTTGCACTTGTATTAGTGTGGAAAAACCACTTTTTTCACTTGTGTTAGTGTTGAAAAACCACTTTTCGCACTTGTGTTAGTGTTGAAAAACCACTTTTCGCACTTGTGTTAGTGTTGAAAAACCACTTTTGCACTTGTATTAGTGTGGAAAAAACACTTTTTGCACTTGTGATAGTGTTGAAAAACCACTTTTCGCACTGGTGTTAGTGTTGAAAAACCACTTTTCGCACTTGTGTTGGTGCAGGAAACCACTTTTGCGCTTGAATTAGTGTGGAAAAACCACTTTTCGCACTTGTGTTAGTGTTGAAAACCCACTTTTCGAACTTGTGTTAGTGTTGAAAAACCACGTTTCGCACTTGTGTTAGTGTTGAAAAACCACTTTTCGCACTTGTGTTGGTGCAGGAAACCACTTTTGCACTTGTATTAGTGTGGAAAAAACACTTTTCGCACTTGTGTTAGTGTTGAAAAACCACTTTTCGCACTTGTGTTAGTGTTGAAAAACCACTTTTTGCACTTGTGTTAGTGTTGAAAAAGCACTTTTCGCACTTGTGTTACTGTTGAAAAACCACTTTTCGCACTTGTGTTGATGCAGGAAACCACTTTTGAACTTGTATTAGTGTGGAAAAAACACTTTTCGCACTTGTGTTAGTGTTGAAAAACCACTTTTCGCACTTGTGTTATTGTTGAAAAACCACTTTTCGCACTTGTTTTGGTGCAGGAAACCACTTTTGCACTTGTATTAGTGTGGAAAAAACACTTTTTGCACTTGTGATAGTGTTGAAAAACCTCTTTTCGCACTTGTGTTAGTGTTGAAAAACCACTTTTCGCACTTGTGTTGGTGCAGGAAACCACTTTTGGACTTGTATTAGTGTGGAAAAACCACTTTTCGCACTTGTGTTAGTGTTGAAAAACCACTTTTTGCACTTGTGTTAGTGTTGAAAAAGCACTTTTCGCACTTGTGTTACTGTTGAAAAACCACTTTTCGCACTTGTGTTGATGCAGGAAACCACTTTTGAACTTGTATTAGTGTGGAAAAAACACTTTTCGCACTTGTGTTAGTGTTGAAAAACCACTTTTCGCACTTGTGTTAGTGTTGAAAAACCACTTTTCGCACTTGTGTTGGTGCAGGAAACCACTTTTGCACTTGTATTAGTGTTGAAAAACCACTTTTCGCACTTGTGTTGGTGCAGGAAACCACTTTTGGACTTGTATTAGTGTGGAAAAACCACTTTTCGCACTTGTGTTAGTGTTGAAAAACCACTTTTCGCACTTGTGTTAGTGTTGAAAAACCACTTTTCGCGCTTGTGTTAGTGTTGAAAAACCACTTTTCGCACTTGCGTTGGTGCAGGAAACCACTTTTGCACTTGTATTAGTGTGGAAAAAACACATTTTGCACTTGTGATAGTGTTGAAAAACCACTTTTTGCACTTGTGTTGGTGTTGAAAAACCACTTTTCGCACTTGTGTTGTTGCAGGAAACCACTTTTGCACTTGTATTAGTGTGGAAAAACCACTTTTCGCACTTGTGTTAGTGTTGAAAAACCACTTTTCGCACTTGTGTTAGTGTTGAAAAACCACTTTTCGCGCTTGTGTTAGTGTTGAAAAACCACTTTTCGCACTTGCGTTGGTGCAGGAAACCACTTTTGCACTTGTATTAGTGTGGAAAAAACACTTTTTGCACTTGTGATAGTGTTGAAAAACCACTTTTTGCACTTGTGTTGGTGTTGAAAAACCACTTTTCGCACTTGTGTTGTTGCAGGAAACCACTTTTGCACTTGTATTAGTGTGGAAAAAACACTTTTTGCACTTGTGATAGTGTTGAAAAACCACTTTTTGCACTTGTGTTAGTGTTGAAAAACCACTTTTCGTACTTGTGTTGGTGCAGGAAACCACTTTTGCACTTGTATTAGTGTGGAAAAACCACTTTTTTCACTTGTGTTAGTGTTGAAAAACCACTTTTCGCACTTGTGTTAGTGTTGAAAAACCACTTTTCGCACTTGTGTTAGTGTTGAAAAACCACTTTTGCACTTGTATTAGTGTGGAAAAAACACTTTTTGCACTTGTGATAGTGTTGAAAAACCACTTTTCGCACTGGTGTTAGTGTTGAAAAACCACTTTTCGCACTTGTGTTGGTGCAGGAAACCACTTTTGCGCTTGAATTAGTGTGGAAAAACCACTTTTCGCACTTGTGTTAGTGTTGAAAACCCACTTTTCGAACTTGTGTTAGTGTTGAAAAACCACGTTTCGCACTTGTGTTAGTGTTGAAAAACCACTTTTCGCACTTGTGTTGGTGCAGGAAACCACTTTTGCACTTGTATTAGTGTGGAAAAAACACTTTTCGCACTTGTGTTAGTGTTGAAAAACCACTTTTCGCACTTGTGTTAGTGTTGAAAAACCACTTTTTGCACTTGTGTTAGTGTTGAAAAAGCACTTTTCGCACTTGTGTTACTGTTGAAAAACCACTTTTCGCACTTGTGTTGATGCAGGAAACCACTTTTGAACTTGTATTAGTGTGGAAAAAACACTTTTCGCACTTGTGTTAGTGTTGAAAAACCACTTTTCGCACTTGTGTTATTGTTGAAAAACCACTTTTCGCACTTGTTTTGGTGCAGGAAACCACTTTTGCACTTGTATTAGTGTGGAAAAAACACTTTTTGCACTTGTGATAGTGTTGAAAAACCTCTTTTCGCACTTGTGTTAGTGTTGAAAAACCACTTTTCGCACTTGTGTTGGTGCAGGAAACCACTTTTGGACTTGTATTAGTGTGGAAAAACCACTTTTCGCACTTGTGTTAGTGTTGAAAAACCACTTTTTGCACTTGTGTTAGTGTTGAAAAAGCACTTTTCGCACTTGTGTTACTGTTGAAAAACCACTTTTCGCACTTGTGTTGATGCAGGAAACCACTTTTGAACTTGTATTAGTGTGGAAAAAACACTTTTCGCACTTGTGTTAGTGTTGAAAAACCACTTTTCGCACTTGTGTTAGTGTTGAAAAACCACTTTTCGCACTTGTGTTGGTGCAGGAAACCACTTTTGCACTTGTATTAGTGTGGAAAAACCACTTTTCGCACTTGTGTTAGTGTTGAAAAACCACTTTTTGCACTTGTGTTAGTGTTGAAAAACCACTTTTCGCACTTGTGTTGGTGCAGGAAACCACTTTTGCACTTGTATTAGTGTGGAAAAACACTTTTTGCACTTGTGATAGTGTTGAAAAACCACTTTTCACACTTGTGTTAGTGTTGAAAAACCACTTTTCGCACTTGTGTTGGTGCAGGAAACCACTTTTGCACTTGTATTAGTGTGGAAAAAACACTTTTTGCACTTGTGATAGTGTTGAAAAACCTCTTTTCGCACTTGTGTTAGTGTTGAAAAACCACTTTTCGCACTTGTGTTGGTGCAGGAAACCACTTTTGGACTTGTATTAGTGTGGAAAAACCACTTTTCGCACTTGTGTTAGTGTTGAAAAACCACTTTTCGCACTTGTGTTAGTGTTGAAAAACCACTTTTCGCGCTTGTGTTAGTGTTGAAAAACCACTTTTCGCACTTGTGTTGGTGCAGGAAACCACTTTTGCACTTGTATTAGTGTGGAAAAAACACTTTTTGCACTTGTGATAGTGTTGAAAACCACTTTTTGCACTTGTGTTGGTGTTGAAAAACCACTTTTCGCACTTGTGTTGTTGCAGGAAACCACTTTTGCACTTGTATTAGTGTGGAAAAAACACTTTTTGTACTTGTGATAGTGTTGAAAAACCTCTTTTCGCACTTGTGTTAGTGTTGAAAAACCACTTTTCGCACTAGTGTTGGTGCAGGAAACCACTTTTGCACTTGTATTAGTGTGGAAAAAACACTTTTTGCACTTGTGATAGTGTTGAAAAACCTCTTTTCGCACTTGTGTTAGTGTTGAAAAACCACTTTTCGCACTTGTGTTGGTGCAGGAAACCACTTTTGGACTTGTATTAGTGTGGAAAAACCACTTTTCGCACTTGTGTTAGTGTTGAAAAACCACTTTTCGCACTTGTGTTAGTGTTGAAAAACCACTTTTCGCGCTTGTGTTAGTGTTGAAAAACCACTTTTCGCACTTGTGTTGGTCCAGGAAACCACTTTTGCACTTGTATTAGTGTGGAAAAAACACTTTTTGCACTTGTGATAGTGTTGAAAACCACTTTTTGCACTTGTGTTGGTGTTGAAAAACCACTTTTCGCACTTGTGTTGTTGCAGGAAACCACTTTTGCACTTGTATTAGTGTGGAAAAAACACTTTTTGCACTTGTGATAGTGTTGAAAAACCACTTTTTGCACTTGTGTTAGTGTTGAAAAACCACATTTCGTACTTGTGTTGGTGCAGGAAACCACTTTTGCACTTGTATTAGTGTGGAAAAACCACTTTTTGCACTTGTGTTAGTGTTGAAAAACCACTTTTCGCACTTGTGTTAGTGTTGAAAAACCACTTTTCGCACTTGTGTTAGTGTTGAAAAACCACTTTTCGCACTTGTGTTAGTGTTGAAAAACCACTTTTGCACTTGTATTAGTGTGGAAAAAACACTTTTTGCACTTGTGATAGTGTTGAAAAACCACTTTTCGCACTGGTGTTAGTGTTGAAAAACCACTTTTCGCACTTGTGTTGGTGCAGGAAACCACTTTTGCGCTTGAATTAGTGTGGAAAAACCACTTTTCGCACTTGTGTTAGTGTTGAAAACCCACTTTTCGAACTTGTGTTAGTGTTGAAAAACCACTTTTCGCACTTGTGTTAGTGTTGAAAAACCACTTTTCGCACTTGTGTTGGTGCAGGAAACCACTTTTGCACTTGTGTTAGTGTGGAAAAAACACTTTTTGCACTTGTGATAGTGTTGAAAAACCACTTTTCGCACTTGTGTTAGTGTTGAAAAACCACTTTTCGCACTTGTGTTGGTGCAGGAAACCACTTTTGCACTTGTATTAGTGTGGAAAAAACACTTTTTGCACTTGTGATAGTGTTGAAAAACCACTTTTCGCACTTGTGTTAGTGTTGAAAAACCACTTTTCGCACTTGTGTTGGTGCAGGAAACCACTTTTGCACTTGTGTTAGTGTGGAAAAAACACTTTTTGCACTTGTGATAGTGTTGAAAAACCACTTTTCGCACTTGTGTTAGTGTTGAAAAACCACTTTTCGCACTCGTGTTGGTGCAGGAAACCACTTTTGCACTTGTATTAGTGTGGAAAAAACACTTTTTGCACTTGTGATAGTGTTGAAAAACTGCTTTTCGCACTTGTGTTAGTGTTGAAAAACCACTTTTCGCACTTGTGTTAGTGTTGAAAAACCACTTTTCGCACTTGTGTTGGTGCAGGAAACCACTTTTGCACTTGTATTAGTGTGGAAAAAACACTTTTTGCACTTGTGATAGTGTTGAAAAACCTCTTTTCGCACTTGTGTTAGTGTTGAAAAACCACTTTTCGCACTTGTGTTGGTGCAGGAAACCACTTTTGGACTTGTATTAGTGTGGAAAAACCACTTTTCGCACTTGTGTTAGTGTTGAAAAACCACTTTTCGCACTTGTGTTAGTGTTGAAAAACCACTTTTCGCACTTGTGTTAGTGTTGAAAAACCACTTTTCGCACTTGTGTTGGTTCAGGAAACCACTTTTGCACTTGTATTAGTGTGGAAAAAACACTTTTTGCACTTGTGATAGTGTTGAAAAACCACTTTTTGCACTTGTGATAGTGTTGAAAAACCACTTTTTGCACTTGTGTTGGTGTTGAAAAACCACTTTTGCACTTGTATTAGTGTGGAAAAACCACTTTTCGCACTTCTGTTAGTGTTGAAAAACCACTTTTCGAACTTGTGTTATTGTTGAAAAACCACTTTTCGCACTTGTGTTATTGTTGAAAAACCACTTTTCGCACTTGTGTTGGTGTAGGAAACCACTTTTGCAATTGTATTAGTGTTGAAAAAACACTTTTTGCACTTGTGATAGTGTTGAAAAACCACTTTTCGCACTTGTGTTAGTGTTGAAAAACCACTTTTCGCACTTGTGTTGGTGCAGGAAACCACTTTTGCACTTGTATTAGTGTGGAAAAAACACTTTTTGCACTTGTGATAGTGTTGAAAAACCTCTTTTCGCACTTGTGTTAGTGTTGAAAAACCACTTTTCGCACTTGTGTTGGTGCAGGAAACCACTTTTGCACTTGTATTAGTGTGGAAAAAACACTTTTTGCACTTGTGATAGTGTTGAAAAACCTCTTTTCGCACTTGTGTTAGTGTTGAAAAACCACTTTTCGCACTTGTGTTGGTGCAGGAAACCACTTTTGGACTTGTATTAGTGTGGAAAAACCACTTTTCGCACTTGTGTTAGTGTTGAAAAACCACTTTTTGCACTTGTGTTAGTGTTGAAAAAGCACTTTTCGCACTTGTGTTACTGTTGAAAAACCACTTTTCGCACTTGTGTTGATGCAGGAAACCACTTTTGAACTTGTATTAGTGTGGAAAAAACACTTTTCGCACTTGTGTTAGTGTTGAAAAACCACTTTTCGCACTTGTGTTAGTGTTGAAAAACCACTTTTCGCACTTGTGTTGGTGCAGGAAACCACTTTTGCACTTGTATTAGTGTGGAAAAACCACTTTTCGCACTTGTGTTAGTGTGGAAAAACCACTTTTCGCACTTGTGTTGGTGCAGGAAACCACTTTTGCACTTGTATTAGTGTGGAAAAACACTTTTTGCACTTGTGATAGTGTTGAAAAACCACTTTTCACACTTGTGTTAGTGTTGAAAAACCACTTTTCGCACTTGTGTTGGTGCAGGAAACCACTTTTGCACTTGTATTAGTGTGGAAAAACCACTTTTCGCACTTGTGTTAGTGTTGAAAAACCACTTTTCGCACTGTGTTAGTGTTGAAAAACCACTTTTCCCACTTGTGTTGGTGCAGGAAACCACTTTTGCACTTGTATTAGTGTTGAAAAACCACTTTTCGCACTTGTGTTAATGTTGAAAAACCACTTTTCGCACTTGTGTTATTGTTGAAAAACCACTTTTCGCACTTGTGTTGGTGTAGGAAACCACATTTGCAATTGTATTAGTGTTGAAAAAACACTTTTTGCACTTGTGTTAGTGTTGAAACACCACTTTTCGCACTTGTGTTGGTGCAGGAAACCACTTTTGCACTTGTATTAGTGTGGAAAAAACACTTTTTGCACTTGTGATAGTGTTGAAAAACCACTTTTCGCACTTGTGTTGGTGCAGGAAACCACTTTTGCACTTGTATTAGAGTGGAAAAAAACACTTTTTGCACTTGTGATAGTGTTGAAAAACCTCTTTTCGCACTTGTGTTAGTGTTGAAAAACCACTTTTCGCACTTGTGTTGGTGCAGGAAACCACTTTTGGACTTGTATTAGTGTGGAAAAACCACTTTTCGCACTTGTGTTAGTGTTGAAAAACCACTTTTCGCACTTGTGTTAGTGTTGAAAAACCACTTTTCGCGCTTGTGTTAGTGTTGAAAAACCACTTTTCGCACTTGCGTTGGTGCAGGAAACCACTTTTGCACTTGTATTAGTGTGGAAAAAACACTTTTTGCACTTGTGATAGTGTTGAAAAACCACTTTTTGCACTTGTGTTGGTGTTGAAAAACCACTTTTCGCACTTGTGTTGTTGCAGGAAACCACTTTTGCACTTGTATTAGTGTGGAAAAAACACTTTTTGCACTTGTGATAGTGTTGAAAAACCACTTTTTGCACTTGTGTTAGTGTTGAAAAACCACTTTTCGTACTTGTGTTGGTGCAGGAAACCACTTTTGCACTTGTATTAGTGTGGAAAAACCACTTTTTTCACTTGTGTTAGTGTTGAAAAACCACTTTTCGCACTTGTGTTAGTGTTGAAAAACCACTTTTCGCACTTGTGTTAGTGTTGAAAAACCACTTTTGCACTTGTATTAGTGTGGAAAAAACACTTTTTGCACTTGTGATAGTGTTGAAAAACCACTTTTCGCACTGGTGTTAGTGTTGAAAAACCACTTTTCGCACTTGTGTTGGTGCAGGAAACCACTTTTGCGCTTGAATTAGTGTGGAAAAACCACTTTTCGCACTTGTGTTAGTGTTGAAAACCCACTTTTCGAACTTGTGTTAGTGTTGAAAAACCACGTTTCGCACTTGTGTTAGTGTTGAAAAACCACTTTTCGCACTTGTGTTGGTGCAGGAAACCACTTTTGCACTTGTATTAGTGTGGAAAAAACACTTTTCGCACTTGTGTTAGTGTTGAAAAACCACTTTTCGCACTTGTGTTAGTGTTGAAAAACCACTTTTTGCACTTGTGTTAGTGTTGAAAAAGCACTTTTCGCACTTGTGTTACTGTTGAAAAACCACTTTTCGCACTTGTGTTGATGCAGGAAACCACTTTTGAACTTGTATTAGTGTGGAAAAAACACTTTTCGCACTTGTGTTAGTGTTGAAAAACCACTTTTCGCACTTGTGTTATTGTTGAAAAACCACTTTTCGCACTTGTTTTGGTGCAGGAAACCACTTTTGCACTTGTATTAGTGTGGAAAAAACACTTTTTGCACTTGTGATAGTGTTGAAAAACCTCTTTTCGCACTTGTGTTAGTGTTTTTTGTATACAAGATCGAGGCTCGTGAAAGAGCGAACATTAATCACACAGAAAGACAAACCGACACATAAAACAAGGACACAAAACAACATTTGAGAGCAGGGACCGAGAGACATGGAGACATCGAGAGATCTGAGAGAGGGCGAGGGCTTTGGGGGGGGGGGGGGGAGCGTGGGAAGGGGGCGGTGGGAGAGGTATAAAACATATGGACACTGCCAGGACTTCCAGGAAAGAAGTTGGAATTTCAAACAAGGTGGATCTGGGGTGAATTAGCGGGGGTAGAAAAGATCAAGGTTTTGGATGGGGGAAGATAAGAGATGGTGGTGAACAGCTGTTTTAAAGACCTGGAGGGAGGAGTGGGATTGAAGGGAGTGAGGGAGTTTGTTCCAGAGGCGGGAGAAAAGAGGAATGAAAGAGTGAAGGTGAGCAGAGAGCCGAGATTTCGGCAGTTTAACCATCAGAGGGTTGCTGGCAGATCTTGTGCGACCTGTAGGAATATTTGGGGGACAGAGCACAGAGAGAGCTGGGGGTGCAAGGCCGGAGAGGAGTCGGTAGAAGACAGAAAGACCACCTACCTGCCTGCGGTGAGTGAGTGAAAGGCCCTCAGAGATAGCTTCATCGCGGGAGATTCCAATAATTCTGAAAGCTTTGGTTTCAACAGCGTGAAGCCGAGCTAGGTGTGAGGCAGGAGCACCGGCCCATAGGGGAGAACAGTATTCCATTGAGCTGCGGATGAAAGCCTTGTATGTGGTGAGGAGCTCAGGTGTGCCGAGGAAGGACTTCGCACGACGGAGGATGCCCAGTCGGCGACTGGCTTTGGAGGCCAGCTTGGAAATGTGGTTTTCCCAAGAAAGATCATGGCAGATAGTGAGACCCAAAATCTTGAGCGACAGAACTTCTTGGAGAGGATTGTTGAGAAAGTAGATAGGAGGGTTGTCCAGTCGATCTTTTCGGAGAGACATAGTAAGAGTGTGAGATTTGTCAGGATTGAAAGACATGTTCCACTTGTTTGACCAGTCTGTGATTTTGTCCAGGTCTTCAGAGAGTGAGGAGGCAGCAGACTGCCGATCTGAGGGAAGAGGAATGGAGCGGCAGAGAGTGGAGTCATCAGCAAAGAGATAGAGAGGATTTTCGAGAGAGTCAGAGAGATCATTGATGAAGACCAGAAAAAGCACGGGGCCCAGAACACTGCCTTGGGGAACTCCAGCCTGAACAGGAAGAGGAGATGAGAGAAACCCATTCAGGGCCACACGTTGACGACGACTAGAGAGGAAGTCCGCCAGCCATGCGTGGAGGTTTCCATGTATACCAAAGGAGGAGAGTTTGGTGAGCAGAGCGGGGTGCCAGACCGTGTCGAAGGCACGTGATATGTCGAGGGAGACAGCTCTAATTTCCTGTTTGGCATTGAGGACCTCCATCCATTGTTGAGACAGCAGAAGCAGCATGTCCAGAGTAGAGTGACCTGGTCTGAAACCAAATTGATGATCAGAGATCAAGCCATTGGAGAAGAGGAAAGATTTCATATCCGAAGCAATGATGGATTCCATGACTTTGCTGATAATTGGGAGAAGGCTGATTGGTCTGTAGTTGCTAGGATCTGTTTTTGCACCTTTTTTGTGCAAAGCGGTGATGTTGGCTGATTTCCAAGCAGATGGCAGTTGACCTTGAGCAAAAGAGAGGGTGAAGAGAACAGAGAGAGGGTGAGATAGAGCAGCAGAGCAGGATTTTAGGACCCGTGGGCTGATGCCGTCGGGTCCAGTTGCAGAATCAGAGTCGAGGGTTGACAGAAACTTTTCCACCTTGTCAGGAGGAAAGGACACGGAGTCCAGGAGCAGCAGGGTACGACTGGGTATGGTGGGTACAGAGAGGGATGGGTTTGGGACACAAGATTTAGAGGCAAACACAGAGTTGAGGCATTCAGCTTTTTCACGTGCGGAGTCAGCTGTGTAGCCGTTTGAGGTAAGGGAGGGGATGGAGGGGGAACAAACACCAGAAACGGATTTGACCAGACGCCACCAGGATTTGGAAGAGGGAGACAGATAAGAGAGTTCGGTCTTGAGAACGGAGAGATATTGTTTCCTGGCTCTCCTGAGGGTGGACACACACTTGTTTCGGGCTTTGTGAAAGGAAATGAGATTTCCTTCCGTTGGATTTGCTTTCCAGGAGACGAAGGCAAGTTGTTTCTGGGCAACAGCCTCACCACAAGATTCCGTGTACCATGGACGGGAGGAAGGGTATGACAACTGAAGACGAGATGGGATAAATCTGTGCATGAGAGAGAGCAATTTACTTTGGAAGAATTCCCAGGATGAGTTGATGTCAGAGGTGGTAGAGATGGGAGACCAGTCCAGATGATTGATGGCTGCTTGAAGACCGTGCCAGTTGGCCTGAGTGAAATGCCAGACTCGTCGACGCTGAGCAGGCTCCCTGAGGATGGTCAGAGAGATGTCCACTTTAACAAGGACATGATCAGATGATCCGATCGGAGCAGAAGAAGAGCAGCAGACATTTTCAGGGAAGTTAGTCATAACCAAGTCCAGAAGAGAAGATGTTCCGTTGACTGAGATCCGGGTCGGGAAATTGACAGATTGTGTCAGTCCCAGTGAGTCGCAGAAGTCCTTTGCTGAGGAGCCATGGCTGGTGAGAGAGGTACCCACACCCAGCCAACTGGCATGATGACAGTTGAAATCACCACATATGAGGAAGAGAGAGTTGGGATGAGTAGATAGAAGTTGGTCCATATCATCAGACAGCGAGATGTAGATGGAGTCATCACTGTTTGGTGGACGGTACAACACACATATGAACAAGAGGTGGGAGCGAAGGGGAAGCCGTAGCCAGAGGTATTCCTGGGGGTGAGGTGGAGAGAGTGCAGTGCAGGGCGAGTGAGGAAGAGAGTTTTTGATAAAGATAGCAACCCCGCCTCCAGGACGAGGCTCAGGTCTATCATACCGGAGGAGGGAGTAACCCGGGAGAGATACTATGGAATCAGAGACATCATAAAGGAGGAAAGTTTCTGTTAAGCAGATCACGTCTGGTTTGACAGAAGCAACCTGTATGGAGAGATCAGTTAAGTTTGAACGAAGGCCCCGGATGTTTGAGGTCCATACCGTTAATGAAGAGGAAGGGGGAGCATCAGATACAGAACAGGGGGGAGGAGGGGTAGGGTAAGATGTGGAAGAGGTGGAAGAGGTAGGGAGAGCTGTTGAAGGTGTGTCAGAGATTTCAGAATAGCTCGGAGAAAGGGAAGGATGGGGCGGACAAAAGGTTTGATGGTGATTGGGTGAGCCACAATGAGGTGTTATTTGAGGAGGGGGAAGAGCGAGGCAGAAGGTTTGGGGAGATGGAGGTGAGAGTTTGAAGGGGGAAGAAGCGGGGAGGACGCTTTGAGGAGGGGGGGTGAGAGGGGGGAAATTGAGAAGCAATGAGGGTGGGGAGATTTGAAGGGGAGGGGTGAGGGGGGAGTTTGGGAGGGAAGGGACAAGGGGAGGGATTTGAAAGGGATGGGATATGGGGGAGATTTGGAGGGGAGGGGTGAGGCAGGAGTCTAGGAGGGGAGGGGCGAGGGGGCGTCTTGGCGGGGAGGGGTGAGGGGGTAGTTTAGGAGGGAGGGGGCATGGGGGGAGATTTGAAAGGGATGGGTGATGGGGAAGATTTGGAGGGGAGGGGTGATGGGGAAGATTTGGAGGGGAGGGGTTATGGGGAAGATTTGGAGGGGAGGGGTGAGATTGGATTTTTGAAAGTGTACGATTTATGGGAAACAAACATTTATTGCAAAATGAGTTTCTTGTGACCTTCGAGTTAAAAATACGTTTAAGGACGCTGGATGGAGGATGGAGTGCAGGAGAGTTTAGGGAATGTAGAAAAAAGGCACTATAGGAGATGGATATTTTTTTGGGGATGAATTGATTTGGTGAGCAAGTCGAAAGCAGCCTTTTAAAGAAGAAGAAGAAAAAGGTGTTATAAAATATGACGGAATACATAACTTGAGGGGAAAGTGTAAACATTGAAGGTTAATGAGTGAAAACTATCTGGGGAAATGGGGGAGAAACACGTGGTCGAAGAACGAACGAACGAATAAGAATGAATAAACGAATGAGAACAGAGAAGGAAATGTTTTTTTTTTTGTTTGTTTTTTTTTTTGAGTTGAGATTTACACAAGGAAGTAGGCTATGGGTGAAAAGACTGGGAATACAGAGAACGAAAGTTATTGGATCACAAACGACGGACCGCTGAGAAAAACAAAGCCTCAAGGTTGTACAGTGCACACTGTACAAGGCCTCAAGACACGACACGGCAAACAGATGATCAATTTATGAAAGATAAACACCGAGAAACAACCAAAGTTGCACACAATAACTTCACACACCGAAAGATAAATACAGTTTCGACAAAATACAATTGTGAACAGACTTAACTTCGAAAAACGTGGAGACCGTGTGGAGCTTCGAGAATCCCTGCCGCCGTCTCCAAGATCTCCAACCACTTTCCAAGATCTCCAAGATCTCCAATCAAGTGTTGAAAAACCACTTTTCGCACTTGTGTTGGTGCAGGAAACCACTTTTGGACTTGTATTAGTGTGGAAAAACCACTTTTCGCACTTGTGTTAGTGTTGAAAAACCACTTTTTGCACTTGTGTTAGTGTTGAAAAAGCACTTTTCGCACTTGTGTTACTGTTGAAAAACCACTTTTCGCACTTGTGTTGATGCAGGAAACCACTTTTGAACTTGTATTAGTGTGGAAAAAACACTTTTCGCACTTGTGTTAGTGTTGAAAAACCACTTTTCGCACTTGTGTTAGTGTTGAAAAACCACTTTTCGCACTTGTGTTGGTGCAGGAAACCACTTTTGCACTTGTATTAGTGTGGAAAAACCACTTTTCGCACTTGTGTTAGTGTTGAAAAACCACTTTTTGCACTTGTGTTAGTGTTGAAAAACCACTTTTCGCACTTGTGTTGGTGCAGGAAACCACTTTTGCACTTGTATTAGTGTGGAAAAACACTTTTTGCACTTGTGATAGTGTTGAAAAACCACTTTTCACACTTGTGTTAGTGTTGAAAAACCACTTTTCGCACTTGTGTTGGTGCAGGAAACCACTTTTGCACTTGTATTAGTGTGGAAAAAACACTTTTTGCACTTGTGATAGTGTTGAAAAACCTCTTTTCGCACTTGTGTTAGTGTTGAAAAACCACTTTTCGCACTTGTGTTGGTGCAGGAAACCACTTTTGGACTTGTATTAGTGTGGAAAAACCACTTTTCGCACTTGTGTTAGTGTTGAAAAACCACTTTTCGCACTTGTGTTAGTGTTGAAAAACCACTTTTCGCGCTTGTGTTAGTGTTGAAAAACCACTTTTCGCACTTGTGTTGGTGCAGGAAACCACTTTTGCACTTGTATTAGTGTGGAAAAAACACTTTTTGCACTTGTGATAGTGTTGAAAACCACTTTTTGCACTTGTGTTGGTGTTGAAAAACCACTTTTCGCACTTGTGTTGTTGCAGGAAACCACTTTTGCACTTGTATTAGTGTGGAAAAAACACTTTTTGTACTTGTGATAGTGTTGAAAAACCTCTTTTCGCACTTGTGTTAGTGTTGAAAAACCACTTTTCGCACTAGTGTTGGTGCAGGAAACCACTTTTGCACTTGTATTAGTGTGGAAAAAACACTTTTTGCACTTGTGATAGTGTTGAAAAACCTCTTTTCGCACTTGTGTTAGTGTTGAAAAACCACTTTTCGCACTTGTGTTGGTGCAGGAAACCACTTTTGGACTTGTATTAGTGTGGAAAAACCACTTTTCGCACTTGTGTTAGTGTTGAAAAACCACTTTTCGCACTTGTGTTAGTGTTGAAAAACCACTTTTCGCGCTTGTGTTAGTGTTGAAAAACCACTTTTCGCACTTGTGTTGGTGCAGGAAACCACTTTTGCACTTGTATTAGTGTGGAAAAAACACTTTTTGCACTTGTGATAGTGTTGAAAACCACTTTTTGCACTTGTGTTGGTGTTGAAAAACCACTTTTCGCACTTGTGTTGTTGCAGGAAACCACTTTTGCACTTGTATTAGTGTGGAAAAAACACTTTTTGCACTTGTGATAGTGTTGAAAAACCACTTTTTGCACTTGTGTTAGTGTTGAAAAACCACATTTCGTACTTGTGTTGGTGCAGGAAACCACTTTTGCACTTGTATTAGTGTGGAAAAACCACTTTTTGCACTTGTGTTAGTGTTGAAAAACCACTTTTCGCACTTGTGTTAGTGTTGAAAAACCACTTTTCGCACTTGTGTTAGTGTTGAAAAACCACTTTTCGCACTTGTGTTAGTGTTGAAAAACCACTTTTGCACTTGTATTAGTGTGGAAAAAACACTTTTTGCACTTGTGATAGTGTTGAAAAACCACTTTTCGCACTGGTGTTAGTGTTGAAAAACCACTTTTCGCACTTGTGTTGGTGCAGGAAACCACTTTTGCGCTTGAATTAGTGTGGAAAAACCACTTTTCGCACTTGTGTTAGTGTTGAAAACCCACTTTTCGAACTTGTGTTAGTGTTGAAAAACCACTTTTCGCACTTGTGTTAGTGTTGAAAAACCACTTTTCGCACTTGTGTTGGTGCAGGAAACCACTTTTGCACTTGTGTTAGTGTGGAAAAAACACTTTTTGCACTTGTGATAGTGTTGAAAAACCACTTTTCGCACTTGTGTTAGTGTTGAAAAACCACTTTTCGCACTTGTGTTGGTGCAGGAAACCACTTTTGCACTTGTATTAGTGTGGAAAAAACACTTTTTGCACTTGTGATAGTGTTGAAAAACCACTTTTCGCACTTGTGTTAGTGTTGAAAAACCACTTTTCGCACTTGTGTTGGTGCAGGAAACCACTTTTGCACTTGTGTTAGTGTGGAAAAAACACTTTTTGCACTTGTGATAGTGTTGAAAAACCACTTTTCGCACTTGTGTTAGTGTTGAAAAACCACTTTTCGCACTCGTGTTGGTGCAGGAAACCACTTTTGCACTTGTATTAGTGTGGAAAAAACACTTTTTGCACTTGTGATAGTGTTGAAAAACTGCTTTTCGCACTTGTGTTAGTGTTGAAAAACCACTTTTCGCACTTGTGTTAGTGTTGAAAAACCACTTTTCGCACTTGTGTTGGTGCAGGAAACCACTTTTGCACTTGTATTAGTGTGGAAAAAACACTTTTTGCACTTGTGATAGTGTTGAAAAACCTCTTTTCGCACTTGTGTTAGTGTTGAAAAACCACTTTTCGCACTTGTGTTGGTGCAGGAAACCACTTTTGGACTTGTATTAGTGTGGAAAAACCACTTTTCGCACTTGTGTTAGTGTTGAAAAACCACTTTTCGCACTTGTGTTAGTGTTGAAAAACCACTTTTCGCACTTGTGTTAGTGTTGAAAAACCACTTTTCGCACTTGTGTTGGTTCAGGAAACCACTTTTGCACTTGTATTAGTGTGGAAAAAACACTTTTTGCACTTGTGATAGTGTTGAAAAACCACTTTTTGCACTTGTGATAGTGTTGAAAAACCACTTTTTGCACTTGTGTTGGTGTTGAAAAACCACTTTTGCACTTGTATTAGTGTGGAAAAACCACTTTTCGCACTTCTGTTAGTGTTGAAAAACCACTTTTCGAACTTGTGTTATTGTTGAAAAACCACTTTTCGCACTTGTGTTATTGTTGAAAAACCACTTTTCGCACTTGTGTTGGTGTAGGAAACCACTTTTGCAATTGTATTAGTGTTGAAAAAACACTTTTTGCACTTGTGATAGTGTTGAAAAACCACTTTTCGCACTTGTGTTAGTGTTGAAAAACCACTTTTCGCACTTGTGTTGGTGCAGGAAACCACTTTTGCACTTGTATTAGTGTGGAAAAAACACTTTTTGCACTTGTGATAGTGTTGAAAAACCTCTTTTCGCACTTGTGTTAGTGTTGAAAAACCACTTTTCGCACTTGTGTTGGTGCAGGAAACCACTTTTGCACTTGTATTAGTGTGGAAAAAACACTTTTTGCACTTGTGATAGTGTTGAAAAACCTCTTTTCGCACTTGTGTTAGTGTTGAAAAACCACTTTTCGCACTTGTGTTGGTGCAGGAAACCACTTTTGGACTTGTATTAGTGTGGAAAAACCACTTTTCGCACTTGTGTTAGTGTTGAAAAACCACTTTTTGCACTTGTGTTAGTGTTGAAAAAGCACTTTTCGCACTTGTGTTACTGTTGAAAAACCACTTTTCGCACTTGTGTTGATGCAGGAAACCACTTTTGAACTTGTATTAGTGTGGAAAAAACACTTTTCGCACTTGTGTTAGTGTTGAAAAACCACTTTTCGCACTTGTGTTAGTGTTGAAAAACCACTTTTCGCACTTGTGTTGGTGCAGGAAACCACTTTTGCACTTGTATTAGTGTGGAAAAACCACTTTTCGCACTTGTGTTAGTGTGGAAAAACCACTTTTCGCACTTGTGTTGGTGCAGGAAACCACTTTTGCACTTGTATTAGTGTGGAAAAACACTTTTTGCACTTGTGATAGTGTTGAAAAACCACTTTTCACACTTGTGTTAGTGTTGAAAAACCACTTTTCGCACTTGTGTTGGTGCAGGAAACCACTTTTGCACTTGTATTAGTGTGGAAAAACCACTTTTCGCACTTGTGTTAGTGTTGAAAAACCACTTTTCGCACTGTGTTAGTGTTGAAAAACCACTTTTCCCACTTGTGTTGGTGTTGAAAAACCACTTTTCCCACTTGTGTTGGTGCAGGAAACCACTTTTGCACTTGTATTAGTGTGGAAAAAACACTTTTTGCACTTGTGATAGTGTTGAAAAACCACTTTTCGCACTTGTGTTAGTGTTGAAAAACCACTTTTCGCACTTGTGTTGGTGCAGGAAACCACTTTTGGACTTGTATTAGTGTGGAAAAACCACTTTTCGCACTTGTGTTAGTGTTGAAAAACCACTTTTCACACTTGTGTTAGTGTTGAAAAACCACTTTTCGCACTTGTGTTAGTGTTGAAAAACCACTTTTCGCACTTGTGTTGGTTCAGGAAACCACTTTTGCACTTGTATTAGTGTGGAAAAAACACTTTTTGCACTTGTGATAGTGTTGAAAAACCACTTTTTGCACTTGTGATAGTGTTGAAAAACCACTTTTTGCACTTGTGTTGGTGTTGAAAAACCACTTTTGCACTTGTATTAGTGTGGAAAAAACACTTTTCGCACTTGTGTTAGTGTTGAAAAACCACTTTTCGCACTTGTGTTAATGTTGAAAAACCACTTTTCGCACTTGTGTTATTGTTGAAAAACCACTTTTCGCACTTGTGTTGGTGTAGGAAACCACTTTTGCAATTGTATTAGTGTTGAAAAAACACTTTTTGCACTTGTGTTAGTGTTGAAACACCACTTTTCGCACTTGTGTTGGTGCAGGAAACCACTTTTGCACTTGTATTAGTGTGGAAAAAACACTTTTTGCACTTGTGATAGTGTTGAAAAACCACTTTTCGCACTTGTGTTGGTGCAGGAAACCACTTTTGCACTTGTATTAGTGTGGAAAAAACACTTTTTGCACTTGTGATAGTGTTGAAAAACCTCTTTTCGCACTTGTGTTAGTGTTGAAAAACCACTTTTCGCACTTGTGTTGGTGCAGGAAACCACTTTTGGACTTGTATTAGTGTGGAAAAACCACTTTTCGCACTTGTGTTAGTGTTGAAAAACCACTTTTCGCACTTGTGTTAGTGTTGAAAAACCACTTTTCGCGCTTGTGTTAGTGTTGAAAAACCACTTTTCGCACTTGTGTTGGTGCAGGAAACCACTTTTGCACTTGTATTAGTGTGGAAAAAACACTTTTTGCACTTGTGATAGTGTTGAAAAACCACTTTTTGCACTTGTGTTGGTGTTGAAAAACCACTTTTCGCACTTGTGTTGTTGCAGGAAACCACTTTTGCACTTGTATTAGTGTGGAAAAAACACTTTTTGCACTTGTGATAGTGTTGAAAAACCACTTTTTGCACTTGTGTTAGTGTTGAAAAACCACTTTTCGTACTTGTGTTGGTGCAGGAAACCACTTTTGCACTTGTATTAGTGTGGAAAAACCACTTTTTGCACTTGTGTTAGTGTTGAAAAACCACTTTTCGCACTTGTGTTAGTGCTGAAAAACCACTTTTCGCACTTGTGTTAGTGTTGAAAAACCACTTTTGCACTTGTATTAGTGTGGAAAAAACACTTTTTGCACTTGTGATAGTGTTGAAAAACCACTTTTCGCACTGGTGTTAGTGTTGAAAAACCACTTTTCGCACTTGTGTTGGTGCAGGAAACCACTTTTGCGCTTGAATTAGTGTGGAAAAACCACTTTTCGCACTTGTGTTAGTGTTGAAAACCCACTTTTCGAACTTGTGTTAGTGTTGAAAAACCACGTTTCGCACTTGTGTTAGTGTTGAAAAACCACTTTTCGCACTTGTGTTGGTGCAGGAAACCACTTTTGCACTTGTATTAGTGTGGAAAAAACACTTTTCGCACTTGTGTTAGTGTTGAAAAACCACTTTTCGCACTTGTGTTAGTGTTGAAAAACCACTTTTTGCACTTGTGTTAGTGTTGAAAAAGCACTTTTCGCACTTGTGTTACTGTTGAAAAACCACTTTTCGCACTTGTGTTGATGCAGGAAACCACTTTTGAACTTGTATTAGTGTGGAAAAAACACTTTTCGCACTTGTGTTAGTGTTGAAAAACCACTTTTCGCACTTGTGTTATTGTTGAAAAACCACTTTTCGCACTTGTTTTGGTGCAGGAAACCACTTTTGCACTTGTATTAGTGTGGAAAAAACACTTTTTGCACTTGTGATAGTGTTGAAAAACCTCTTTTCGCACTTGTGTTAGTGTTGAAAAACCACTTTTCGCACTTGTGTTGGTGCAGGAAACCACTTTTGGACTTGTATTAGTGTGGAAAAACCACTTTTCGCACTTGTGTTAGTGTTGAAAAACCACTTTTTGCACTTGTGTTAGTGTTGAAAAAGCACTTTTCGCACTTGTGTTACTGTTGAAAAACCACTTTTCGCACTTGTGTTGATGCAGGAAACCACTTTTGAACTTGTATTAGTGTGGAAAAAACACTTTTCGCACTTGTGTTAGTGTTGAAAAACCACTTTTCGCACTTGTGTTAGTGTTGAAAAACCACTTTTCGCACTTGTGTTGGTGCAGGAAACCACTTTTGCACTTGTATTAGTGTGGAAAAACCACTTTTCGCACTTGTGTTAGTGTTGAAAAACCACTTTTTGCACTTGTGTTAGTGTTGAAAAACCACTTTTCGCACTTGTGTTGGTGCAGGAAACCACTTTTGCACTTGTATTAGTGTGGAAAAACACTTTTTGCACTTGTGATAGTGTTGAAAAACCACTTTTCACACTTGTGTTAGTGTTGAAAAACCACTTTTCGCACTTGTGTTGGTGCAGGAAACCACTTTTGCACTTGTATTAGTGTGTAAAAACCACTTTTCGCACTTGTGTTAGTGTTGAAAAACCACTTTTCGCACTGTGTTAGTGTTGAAAAACCACTTTTCCCACTTGTGTTGGTGCAGGAAACCACTTTTGCACTTGTATTAGTGTGGAAAAAACACTTTTTGCACTTGTGATAGTGTTGAAAAACCACTTTTCGCACTTGTGTTAGTGTTGAAAAACCACTTTTCGCACTTGTGTTGGTGCAGGAAACCACTTTTGCACTTGTGTTAGTGTGGAAAAAACACTTTTTGCACTTGTGATAGTGTTGAAAAACCGCTTTTCGCACTTGTGTTAGTGTTGAAAAACCACTTTTCGCACTTGTGTTAGTGTTGAAAAACCACTTTTCGCACTTGTGTTGGTGCAGGAAACCACTTTTGCACTTGTATTAGTGTGGAAAAAACACTTTTTGCACTTGTGATAGTGTTGAAAAACCACTTTTCGCACTTGTGTTAGTGTTGAAAAACCACTTTTCGCACTTGTGTTGGTGCAGGAAACCACTTTTGGACTTGTATTAGTGTGGAAAAACCACTTTTCGCACTTGTGTTAGTGTTGAAAAACCACTTTTCGCACTTGTGTTAGTGTTGAAAAACCACTTTTCGCACTTGTGTTAGTGTTGAAAAACCACTTTTCGCACTTGTGTTGGTTCAGGAAACCACTTTTGCACTTGTATTAGTGTGGAAAAAACACTTTTTGCACTTGTGATAGTGTTGAAAAACCACTTTTTGCACTTGTGATAATGTTGAGAAACCACTTTTTGCACTTGTGTTGGTGTTGAAAAACCACTTTTGCACTTGTATTAGTGTGGAAAAACCACTTTTCGCACTTGTGTTAGTGTTGAAAAACCACTTTTCGCACTTGTGTTAATGTTGAAAAACCACTTTTCGCACTTGTGTTATTGTTGAAAAACCACTTTTCGCACTTGTGTTGGTGTAGGAAACCACTTTTGCAATTGTATTAGTGTTGAAAAAACACTTTTTGCACTTGTGTTAGTGTTGAAACACCACTTTTCGCACTTGTGTTGGTGCAGGAAACCACTTTTGCACTTGTATTAGTGTGGAAAAAACACTTTTTGCACTTGTGATAGTGTTGAAAAACCACTTTTCGCACTTGTGTTGGTGCAGGAAACCACTTTTGCACTTGTATTAGTGTGGAAAAAACACTTTTTGCACTTGTGATAGTGTTGAAAAACCTCTTTTCGCACTTGTGTTAGTGTTGAAAAACCACTTTTCGCACTTGTGTTGGTGCAGGAAACCACTTTTGGACTTGTATTAGTGTGGAAAAACCACTTTTCGCACTTGTGTTAGTGTTGAAAAACCACTTTTCGCACTTGTGTTAGTGTTGAAAAACCACTTTTCGCGCTTGTGTTAGTGTTGAAAAACCACTTTTCGCACTTGTGTTGGTGCAGGAAACCACTTTTGCACTTGTATTAGTGTGGAAAAAACACTTTTTGCACTTGTGATAGTGTTGAAAAACCACTTTTCGCACTGGTGTTAGTGTTGAAAAACCACTTTTCGCACTTGTGTTGGTGCAGGAAACCACTTTTGCGCTTGAATTAGTGTGGAAAAACCACTTTTCGCACTTGTGTTAGTGTTGAAAACCCACTTTTCGAACTTGTGTTAGTGTTGAAAAACCACGTTTCGCACTTGTGTTAGTGTTGAAAAACCACTTTTCGCACTTGTGTTGGTGCAGGAAACCACTTTTGCACTTGTATTAGTGTGGAAAAAACACTTTTCGCACTTGTGTTAGTGTTGAAAAACCACTTTTCGCACTTGTGTTAGTGTTGAAAAACCACTTTTTGCACTTGTGTTAGTGTTGAAAAAGCACTTTTCGCACTTGTGTTACTGTTGAAAAACCACTTTTCGCACTTGTGTTGATGCAGGAAACCACTTTTGAACTTGTATTAGTGTGGAAAAAACACTTTTCGCACTTGTGTTAGTGTTGAAAAACCACTTTTCGCACTTGTGTTATTGTTGAAAAACCACTTTTCGCACTTGTTTTGGTGCAGGAAACCACTTTTGCACTTGTATTAGTGTGGAAAAACCACTTTTCGCACTTGTGTTAGTGTTGAAAAACCACTTTTCGCACTTGTGTTAGTGTTGAAAAACCACTTTTCGCACTTGTGTTGGTGCAGGAAACCACTTTTGCACTTGTATTAGTGTGGAAAAACGCTTTTTGCACTTGTGATAGTGTTGAAAAACCACTTTTCACACTTGTGTTAGTGTTGAAAAACCACTTTTCGCACTTGTGTTGGTGCAGGAAACCACTTTTGCACTTGTATTAGTGTGGAAAAACCACTTTTCGCACTTGTGTTAGTGTTGAAAAACCACTTTTCGCACTGTGTTAGTGTTGAAAAACCACTTTTCCCACTTGTGTTGGTGCAGGAAACCACTTTTGCACTTGTGTTAGTGTGGAAAAAACACTTTTTGCACTTGTGATAGTGTTGAAAAACCGCTTTTCGCACTTGTGTTAGTGCTGAAAAACCACTTTTCGCACTTGTGTTAGTGTTGAAAAACCACTTTTCGCACTTGTGTTGGTGCAGGAAACCACTTTTGCACTTGTATTAGTGTGGAAAAAACACTTTTTGCACTTGTGATAGTGTTGAAAAACCACTTTTCGCACTTGTGTTAGTGTTGAAAAACCACTTTTCGCACTTGTGTTGGTGCAGGAAACCACTTTTGGACTTGTATTAGTGTGGAAAAACCACTTTTCGCACTTGTGTTAGTGTTGAAAAACCACTTTTCGCACTTGTGTTAGTGTTCAAAAACCACTTTTGCACTTGTATTAGTGTGGAAAAACCACTTTTCGCACTTGTGTTAGTGTTGAAAAACCACTTTTCGAACTTGTGTTATTGTTGAAAAACCACTTTTCGCACTTGTGTTATTGTTGAAAAACCACTTTTCGCACTTGTGTTGGTGTAGGAAACCACTTTTGCAATTGTATTAGTGTTGAAAAAACACTTTTTGCACTTGTGATAGTGTTGAAAAACCACTTTTCGCACTTGTGTTAGTGTTGAAAAACCACTTTTCGCACTTGTGTTGGTGCAGGAAACCACTTTTGCACTTGTATTAGTGTGGAAAAAACACTTTTTGCACTTGTGATAGTGTTGAAAAACCTCTTTTCGCACTTGTGTTAGTGTTGAAAAACCACTTTTCGCACTTGTGTTGGTGCAGGAAACCACTTTTGCACTTGTATTAGTGTGGAAAAAACACTTTTTGCACTTGTGATAGTGTTGAAAAACCTCTTTTCGCACTTGTGTTAGTGTTGAAAAACCACTTTTCGCACTTGTGTTGGTGCAGGAAACCACTTTTGGACTTGTATTAGTGTGGAAAAACCACTTTTCGCACTTGTGTTAGTGTTGAAAAACCACTTTTTGCACTTGTGTTAGTGTTGAAAAAGCACTTTTCGCACTTGTGTTACTGTTGAAAAACCACTTTTCGCACTTGTGTTGATGCAGGAAACCACTTTTGAACTTGTATTAGTGTGGAAAAAACACTTTTCGCACTTGTGTTAGTGTTGAAAAACCACTTTTCGCACTTGTGTTAGTGTTGAAAAACCACTTTTCGCACTTGTGTTGGTGCAGGAAACCACTTTTGCACTTGTATTAGTGTGGAAAAACCACTTTTCGCACTTGTGTTAGTGTGGAAAAACCACTTTTTGCACTTGTGTTAGTGTTGAAAAACCACTTTTCGCACTTGTGTTGGTGCAGGAAACCACTTTTGCACTTGTATTAGTGTGGAAAAACACTTTTTGCACTTGTGATAGTGTTGAAAAACCACTTTTCACACTTGTGTTAGTGTTGAAAAACCACTTTTCGCACTTGTGTTGGTGCAGGAAACCACTTTTGCACTTGTATTAGTGTGGAAAAACCACTTTTCGCACTTGTGTTAGTGTTGAAAAACCACTTTTCGCACTGTGTTAGTGTTGAAAAACCACTTTTCCCACTTGTGTTGGTGCAGGAAACCACTTTTGCACTTGTATTAGTGTGGAAAAAACACTTTTTGCACTTGTGATAGTGTTGAAAAACCACTTTTCGCACTTGTGTTAGTGTTGAAAAACCACTTTTCGCACTTGTGTTGGTGCAGGAAACCACTTTTGCACTTGTGTTAGTGTGGAAAAAACACTTTTTGCACTTGTGTTAGTGTTGAAAAACCACTTTTCGCACTTGTGTTAGTGTTGAAAAACCACTTTTCGCACTTGTGTTGGTGCAGGAAACCACTTTTGCACTTGTATTAGTGTGGAAAAAACACTTTTTGCACTTGTGATAGTGTTGAAAAACCACTTTTCGCACTTGTGTTAGTGTTGAAAAACCACTTTTCGCACTTGTGTTGGTGCAGGAAACCACTTTTGGACTTGTATTAGTGTGGAAAAACCACTTTTCGCACTTGTGTTAGTGTTGAAAAACCACTTTTCGCACTTGTGTTAGTGTTGAAAAACCACTTTTCGCACTTGTGTTAGTGTTGAAAAACCACTTTTCGCACTTGTGTTGGTTCAGGAAACCACTTTTACACTTGTATTAGTGTGGAAAAAACACTTTTTGCACTTGTGATAGTGTTGAAAAACCACTTTTTGCACTTGTGATAGTGTTGAAAAACCACTTTTTGCACTTGTGTTGGTGTTGAAAAACCACTTTTGCACTTGTATTAGTGTGGAAAAACCACTTTTCGCACTTGTGTTAGTGTTGAAAAACCACTTTTCGCACTTGTGTTAATGTTGAAAAACCACTTTTCGCACTTGTGTTATAGTTGAAAAACCACTTTTCGCACTTGTGTTGGTGTAGGAAACCACTTTTGCAATTGTATTAGTGTTGAAAAAACACTTTTTGCACTTGTGTTAGTGTGGAAAAACCACTTTTCGCACTTGTGTTAGTGTTGAAAACCCACTTTTCGAACTTGTGTTAGTGTTGAAAAACCACGTTTCGCACTTGTGTTAGTGTTGAAAAACCACTTTTCGCACTTGTGTTGGTGCAGGAAACCACTTTTGCACTTGTATTAGTGTGGAAAAAACACTTTTCGCACTTGTGTTAGTGTTGAAAAACCACTTTTCGCACTTGTGTTAGTGTTGAAAAACCACTTTTTGCACTTGTGTTAGTGTTGAAAAAGCACTTTTCGCACTTGTGTTACTGTTGAAAAACCACTTTTCGCACTTGTGTTGATGCAGGAAACCACTTTTGAACTTGTATTAGTGTGGAAAAAACACTTTTCGCACTTGTGTTAGTGTTGAAAAACCACTTTTCGCACTTGTGTTATTGTTGAAAAACCACTTTTCGCACTTGTTTTGGTGCAGGAAACCACTTTTGCACTTGTATTAGTGTGGAAAAAACACTTTTTGCACTTGTGATAGTGTTGAAAAACCTCTTTTCGCACTTGTGTTAGTGTTGAAAAACCACTTTTCGCACTTGTGTTGGTGCAGGAAACCACTTTTGGACTTGTATTAGTGTGGAAAAACCACTTTTCGCACTTGTGTTAGTGTTGAAAAACCACTTTTTGCACTTGTGTTAGTGTTGAAAAAGCACTTTTCGCACTTGTGTTACTGTTGAAAAACCACTTTTCGCACTTGTGTTGATGCAGGAAACCACTTTTGAACTTGTATTAGTGTGGAAAAAACACTTTTCGCACTTGTGTTAGTGTTGAAAAACCACTTTTCGCACTTGTGTTAGTGTTGAAAAACCACTTTTCGCACTTGTGTTGGTGCAGGAAACCACTTTTGCACTTGTATTAGTGTGGAAAAACCACTTTTCGCACTTGTGTTAGTGTTGAAAAACCACTTTTTGCACTTGTGTTAGTGTTGAAAAACCACTTTTCGCACTTGTGTTGGTGCAGGAAACCACTTTTGCACTTGTATTAGTGTGGAAAAACACTTTTTGCACTTGTGATAGTGTTGAAAAACCACTTTTCACACTTGTGTTAGTGTTGAAAAACCACTTTTCGCACTTGTGTTGGTGCAGGAAACCACTTTTGCACTTGTATTAGTGTGTAAAAACCACTTTTCGCACTTGTGTTAGTGTTGAAAAACCACTTTTCGCACTGTGTTAGTGTTGAAAAACCACTTTTCCCACTTGTGTTGGTGCAGGAAACCACTTTTGCACTTGTATTAGTGTGGAAAAAACACTTTTTGCACTTGTGATAGTGTTGAAAAACCACTTTTCGCACTTGTGTTAGTGTTGAAAAACCACTTTTCGCACTTGTGTTGGTGCAGGAAACCACTTTTGCACTTGTGTTAGTGTGGAAAAAACACTTTTTGCACTTGTGATAGTGTTGAAAAACCGCTTTTCGCACTTGTGTTAGTGTTGAAAAACCACTTTTCGCACTTGTGTTAGTGTTGAAAAACCACTTTTCGCACTTGTGTTGGTGCAGGAAACCACTTTTGCACTTGTATTAGTGTGGAAAAAACACTTTTTGCACTTGTGATAGTGTTGAAAAACCACTTTTCGCACTTGTGTTAGTGTTGAAAAACCACTTTTCGCACTTGTGTTGGTGCAGGAAACCACTTTTGGACTTGTATTAGTGTGGAAAAACCACTTTTCGCACTTGTGTTAGTGTTGAAAAACCACTTTTCGCACTTGTGTTAGTGTTGAAAAACCACTTTTCGCACTTGTGTTAGTGTTGAAAAACCACTTTTCGCACTTGTGTTGGTTCAGGAAACCACTTTTGCACTTGTATTAGTGTGGAAAAAACACTTTTTGCACTTGTGATAGTGTTGAAAAATCACTTTTTGCACTTGTGATAATGTTGAGAAACCACTTTTTGCACTTGTGTTGGTGTTGAAAAACCACTTTTGCACTTGTATTAGTGTGGAAAAACCACTTTTCGCACTTGTGTTAATGTTGAAAAACCACTTTTCGCACTTGTGTTATTGTTGAAAAACCACTTTTCGCACTTGTGTTGGTGTAGGAAACCACTTTTGCAATTGTATTAGTGTTGAAAAAACACTTTTTGCACTTGTGTTAGTGTTGAAACACCACTTTTCGCACTTGTGTTGGTGCAGGAAACCACTTTTGCACTTGTATTAGTGTGGAAAAAACACTTTTTGCACTTGTGATAGTGTTGAAAAACCACTTTTCGCACTTGTGTTGGTGCAGGAAACCACTTTTGCACTTGTATTAGTGTGGAAAAAACACTTTTTGCACTTGTGATAGTGTTGAAAAACCTCTTTTCGCACTTGTGTTAGTGTTGAAAAACCACTTTTCGCACTTGTGTTGGTGCAGGAAACCACTTTTGGACTTGTATTAGTGTGGAAAAACCACTTTTCGCACTTGTGTTAGTGTTGAAAAACCACTTTTCGCACTTGTGTTAGTGTTGAAAAACCACTTTTCGCGCTTGTGTTAGTGTTGAAAAACCACTTTTCGCACTTGTGTTGGTGCAGGAAACCACTTTTGCACTTGTATTAGTGTGGAAAAAACACTTTTTGCACTTGTGATAGTGTTGAAAAACCACTTTTCGCACTGGTGTTAGTGTTGAAAAACCACTTTTCGCACTTGTGTTGGTGCAGGAAACCACTTTTGCGCTTGAATTAGTGTGGAAAAACCACTTTTCGCACTTGTGTTAGTGTTGAAAACCCACTTTTCGAACTTGTGTTAGTGTTGAAAAACCACGTTTCGCACTTGTGTTAGTGTTGAAAAACCACTTTTCGCACTTGTGTTGGTGCAGGAAACCACTTTTGCACTTGTATTAGTGTGGAAAAAACACTTTTCGCACTTGTGTTAGTGTTGAAAAACCACTTTTCGCACTTGTGTTAGTGTTGAAAAACCACTTTTTGCACTTGTGTTAGTGTTGAAAAAGCACTTTTCGCACTTGTGTTACTGTTGAAAAACCACTTTTCGCACTTGTGTTGATGCAGGAAACCACTTTTGAACTTGTATTAGTGTGGAAAAAACACTTTTCGCACTTGTGTTAGTGTTGAAAAACCACTTTTCGCACTTGTGTTATTGTTGAAAAACCACTTTTCGCACTTGTTTTGGTGCAGGAAACCACTTTTGCACTTGTATTAGTGTGGAAAAACCACTTTTCGCACTTGTGTTAGTGTTGAAAAACCACTTTTCGCACTTGTGTTAGTGTTGAAAAACCACTTTTCGCACTTGTGTTGGTGCAGGAAACCACTTTTGCACTTGTATTAGTGTGGAAAAACGCTTTTTGCACTTGTGATAGTGTTGAAAAACCACTTTTCACACTTGTGTTAGTGTTGAAAAACCACTTTTCGCACTTGTGTTGGTGCAGGAAACCACTTTTGCACTTGTATTAGTGTGGAAAAACCACTTTTCGCACTTGTGTTAGTGTTGAAAAACCACTTTTCGCACTGTGTTAGTGTTGAAAAACCACTTTTCCCACTTGTGTTGGTGCAGGAAACCACTTTTGCACTTGTGTTAGTGTGGAAAAAACACTTTTTGCACTTGTGATAGTGTTGAAAAACCGCTTTTCGCACTTGTGTTAGTGCTGAAAAACCACTTTTCGCACTTGTGTTAGTGTTGAAAAACCACTTTTCGCACTTGTGTTGGTGCAGGAAACCACTTTTGCACTTGTATTAGTGTGGAAAAAACACTTTTTGCACTTGTGATAGTGTTGAAAAACCACTTTTCGCACTTGTGTTAGTGTTGAAAAACCACTTTTCGCACTTGTGTTGGTGCAGGAAACCACTTTTGGACTTGTATTAGTGTGGAAAAACCACTTTTCGCACTTGTGTTAGTGTTGAAAAACCACTTTTCGCACTTGTGTTAGTGTTCAAAAACCACTTTTGCACTTGTATTAGTGTGGAAAAACCACTTTTCGCACTTGTGTTAGTGTTGAAAAACCACTTTTCGAACTTGTGTTATTGTTGAAAAACCACTTTTCGCACTTGTGTTATTGTTGAAAAACCACTTTTCGCACTTGTGTTGGTGTAGGAAACCACTTTTGCAATTGTATTAGTGTTGAAAAAACACTTTTTGCACTTGTGATAGTGTTGAAAAACCACTTTTCGCACTTGTGTTAGTGTTGAAAAACCACTTTTCGCACTTGTGTTGGTGCAGGAAACCACTTTTGCACTTGTATTAGTGTGGAAAAAACACTTTTTGCACTTGTGATAGTGTTGAAAAACCTCTTTTCGCACTTGTGTTAGTGTTGAAAAACCACTTTTCGCACTTGTGTTGGTGCAGGAAACCACTTTTGCACTTGTATTAGTGTGGAAAAAACACTTTTTGCACTTGTGATAGTGTTGAAAAACCTCTTTTCGCACTTGTGTTAGTGTTGAAAAACCACTTTTCGCACTTGTGTTGGTGCAGGAAACCACTTTTGGACTTGTATTAGTGTGGAAAAACCACTTTTCGCACTTGTGTTAGTGTTGAAAAACCACTTTTTGCACTTGTGTTAGTGTTGAAAAAGCACTTTTCGCACTTGTGTTACTGTTGAAAAACCACTTTTCGCACTTGTGTTGATGCAGGAAACCACTTTTGAACTTGTATTAGTGTGGAAAAAACACTTTTCGCACTTGTGTTAGTGTTGAAAAAACACTTTTCGCACTTGTGTTAGTGTTGAAAAACCACTTTTCGCACTTGTGTTGGTGCAGGAAACCACTTTTGCACTTGTATTAGTGTGGAAAAACCACTTTTCGCACTTGTGTTAGTGTGGAAAAACCACTTTTTGCACTTGTGTTAGTGTTGAAAAACCACTTTTCGCACTTGTGTTGGTGCAGGAAACCACTTTTGCACTTGTATTAGTGTGGAAAAACACTTTTTGCACTTGTGATAGTGTTGAAAAACCACTTTTCACACTTGTGTTAGTGTTGAAAAACCACTTTTCGCACTTGTGTTGGTGCAGGAAACCTCTTTTGCACTTGTATTAGTGTGGAAAAACCACTTTTCGCACTTGTGTTAGTGTTGAAAAACCACTTTTCGCACTGTGTTAGTGTTGAAAAACCACTTTTCCCACTTGTGTTGGTGCAGGAAACCACTTTTGCACTTGTATTAGTGTGGAAAAAACACTTTTTGCACTTGTGATAGTGTTGAAAAACCACTTTTCGCACTTGTGTTAGTGTTGAAAAACCACTTTTCGCACTTGTGTTGGTGCAGGAAACCACTTTTGCACTTGTGTTAGTGTGGAAAAAACACTTTTTGCACTTGTGTTAGTGTTGAAAAACCACTTTTCGCACTTGTGTTAGTGTTGAAAAACCACTTTTCGCACTTGTGTTGGTGCAGGAAACCACTTTTGCACTTGTATTAGTGTGGAAAAAACACTTTTTGCACTTGTGATAGTGTTGAAAAACCACTTTTCGCACTTGTGTTAGTGTTGAAAAACCACTTTTCGCACTTGTGTTGGTGCAGGAAACCACTTTTGGACTTGTATTAGTGTGGAAAAACCACTTTTCGCACTTGTGTTAGTGTTGAAAAACCACTTTTCGCACTTGTGTTAGTGTTGAAAAACCACTTTTCGCACTTGTGTTAGTGTTGAAAAACCACTTTTCGCACTTGTGTTGGTTCAGGAAACCACTTTTACACTTGTATTAGTGTGGAAAAAACACTTTTTGCACTTGTGATAGTGTTGAAAAACCACTTTTTGCACTTGTGATAGTGTTGAAAAACCACTTTTTGCACTTGTGTTGGTGTTGAAAAACCACTTTTGCACTTGTATTAGTGTGGAAAAACCACTTTTCGCACTTGTGTTAGTGTTGAAAAACCACTTTTCGCACTTGTGTTAATGTTGAAAAACCACTTTTCGCACTTGTGTTATAGTTGAAAAACACTTTTCGCACTTGTGTTGGTGTAGGAAACCACTTTTGCAATTGTATTAGTGTTGAAAAAACACTTTTTGCACTTGTGTTAGTGTTGAAACACCACTTTTCGCACTTGTGTTGGTGCAGGAAACCACTTTTGCACTTGTATTAGTGTGGAAAAAACACTTTTTGCACTTGTGATAGTGTTGAAAAACCACTTTTCGCACTTGTGTTGGTGCAGGAAACCACTTTTGCACTTGTATTAGTGTGGAAAAAACACTTTTTGCACTTGTGATAGTGTTGAAAAACCTCTTTTCGCACTTGTGTTAGTGTTGAAAAACACTTTTCGCACTTGTGTTGGTGCAGGAAACCACTTTTGGACTTGTATTAGTGTGGAAAAACCACTTTTCGCACTTGTGTTATTGTTGAAAAACCACTTTTCGCACTTGTGTTGGTGTAGGAAACCACTTTTGCAATTGTATTAGTGTTGAAAAAACACTTTTTGCACTTGTGATAGTGTTGAAAAACCACTTTTCGCACTTGTGTTAGTGTTGAAAAACCACTTTTCGCACTTGTGTTGGTGCAGGAAACCACTTTTGCACTTGTATTAGTGTGGAAAAAACACTTTTTGCACTTGTGATAGTGTTGAAAAACCTCTTTTCGCACTTGTGTTAGTGTTGAAAAACCACTTTTCGCACTTGTGTTGGTGCAGGAAACCACTTTTGCACTTGTATTAGTGTGGAAAAAACACTTTTTGCACTTGTGATAGTGTTGAAAAACCTCTTTTCGCACTTGTGTTAGTGTTGAAAAACCACTTTTCGCACTTGTGTTGGTGCAGGAAACCACTTTTGGACTTGTATTAGTGTGGAAAAACCACTTTTCGCACTTGTGTTAGTGTTGAAAAACCACTTTTTGCACTTGTGTTAGTGTTGAAAAAGCACTTTTCGCACTTGTGTTGCTGTTGAAAAACCACTTTTCGCACTTGTGTTGATGCAGGAAACCACTTTTGAACTTGTATTAGTGTGGAAAAAACACTTTTCGCACTTGTGTTAGTGTTGAAAAACCACTTTTCGCACTTGTGTTAGTGTTGAAAAACCACTTTTCGCACTTGTGTTGGTGCAGGAAACCACTTTTGCACTTGTATTAGTGTGGAAAAACCACTTTCGCACTTGTGTTAGTGTGGAAAAACCACTTTTTGCACTTGTGTTAGTGTTGAAAAACCACTTTTCGCACTTGTGTTGGTGCAGGAAACCACTTTTGCACTTGTATTAGTGTGGAAAAACACTTTTTGCACTTGTGATAGTGTTGAAAAACCACTTTTCACACTTGTGTTAGTGTTGAAAAACCACTTTTCGCACTTGTGTTTGTGCAGGAAACCACTTTTGCACTTGTATTAGTGTGGAAAAACCACTTTTCGCACTTGTGTTAGTGTTGAAAAACCACTTTTCGCACTGTGTTAGTGTTGAAAAACCACTTTTCCCACTTGTGTTGGTGCAGGAAACCACTTTTGCACTTGTATTAGTGTGGAAAAAACACTTTTTGCACTTGTGATAGTGTTGAAAAACCACTTTTCGCACTTGTGTTAGTGTTGAAAAACCACTTTTCGCACTTGTGTTGGTGCAGGAAACCACTTTTGCACTTGTGTTAGTGTGGAAAAAACACTTTTTGCACTTGTGTTAGTGTTGAAAAACCACTTTTCGCACTTGTGTTAGTGTTGAAAAACCACTTTTCCCACTTGTGTTAGTGTTGAAAAACCACTTTTCGCACTT
This sequence comes from Myxine glutinosa, assembly GCF_964187855.1. Taxonomy (NCBI): domain Eukaryota; kingdom Metazoa; phylum Chordata; class Myxini; order Myxiniformes; family Myxinidae; genus Myxine; species Myxine glutinosa. The sequence goes on along the minus strand of NW_027617266.1, from coordinate 51,797 downwards.
GTGTTGGTGCAGGAAACCACTTTTGGACTTGTATTAGTGTGGAAAAACCACTTTTCGCACTTGTGTTAGTGTTGAAAAACCACTTTTCGCACTTGTGTTAGTGTTGAAAAACCACTTTTCGCACTTGTGTTAGTGTTGAAAAACCACTTTTCGCACTTGTGTTGGTTCAGGAAACCACTTTTGCACTTGTATTAGTGTGGAAAAAACACTTTTTGCACTTGTGATAGTGTTGAAAAACCACTTTTTGCACTTGTGATAGTGTTGAAAAACCACTTTTTGCACTTGTGTTGGTGTTGAAAAACCACTTTTGCACTTGTATTAGTGTGGAAAAACCACTTTTCGCACTTGTGTTAGTGTTGAAAAACCACTTTTCGCACTTGTGTTAATGTTGAAAAACCACTTTTCGCACTTGTGTTATAGTTGAAAAACCACTTTTCGCACTTGTGTTGGTGTAGGAAACCACTTTTGCAATTGTATTAGTGTTGAAAAAACACTTTTTGCACTTGTGTTAGTGTTGAAAAACCACTTTTCGCACTTGTGTTAGTGTTGAAAAACCACTTTTCGCACTTGTGTTGGTGCAGGAAACCACTTTTGCACTTGTGTTAGTGTGGAAAAAACACTTTTTGCACTTGTGTTAGTGTTGAAAAACCACTTTTCGCACTTGTGTTAGTGTTGAAAAACCACTTTTCGCACTTGTGTTGGTGCAGGAAACCACTTTTGCACTTGTATTAGTGTGGAAAAAACACTTTTGCACTTGTGATAGTGTTGAAAAACCACTTTTCGCACTTGTGTTAGTGTTGAAAAACCACTTTTCGCACTTGTGTTGGTGCAGGAAACCACTTTTGGACTTGTATTAGTGTGGAAAAACCACTTTTCGCACTTGTGTTAGTGTTGAAAAACCACTTTTCGCACTTGTGTTAGTGTTGAAAAACCACTTTTCGCACTTGTGTTAGTGTTGAAAAACCACTTTTCGCACTTGTGTTGGTTCAGGAAACCACTTTTACACTTGTATTAGTGTGGAAAAAACACTTTTTGCACTTGTGATAGTGTTGAAAAACCACTTTTTGCACTTGTGATAGTGTTGAAAAACCACTTTTTGCACTTGTGTTGGTGTTGAAAAACCACTTTTGCACTTGTATTAGTGTGGAAAAACCACTTTTCGCACTTGTGTTAGTGTTGAAAAACCACTTTTCGCACTTGTGTTAATGTTGAAAAACCACTTTTCGCACTTGTGTTATAGTTGAAAAACCACTTTTCGCACTTGTGTTGGTGTAGGAAACCACTTTTGCAATTGTATTAGTGTTGAAAAAACACTTTTTGCACTTGTGTTAGTGTTGAAACACCACTTTTCGCACTTGTGTTGGTGCAGGAAACCACTTTTGCACTTGTATTAGTGTGGAAAAAACACTTTTTGCACTTGTGATAGTGTTGAAAAACCACTTTTCGCACTTGTGTTGGTGCAGGAAACCACTTTTGCACTTGTATTAGTGTGGAAAAAAACACTTTTTGCACTTGTGATAGTGTTGAAAAACCTCTTTTCGCACTTGTGTTAGTGTTGAAAAACCACTTTTCGCACTTGTGTTGGTGCAGGAAACCACTTTTGGACTTGTATTAGTGTGGAAAAACCACTTTTCGCACTTGTGTTATTGTTGAAAAACCACTTTTCGCACTTGTGTTGGTGTAGGAAACCACTTTTGCAATTGTATTAGTGTTGAAAAAACACTTTTTGCACTTGTGATAGTGTTGAAAAACCACTTTTCGCACTTGTGTTAGTGTTGAAAAACCACTTTTCGCACTTGTGTTGGTGCAGGAAACCACTTTTGCACTTGTATTAGTGTGGAAAAAACACTTTTTGCACTTGTGATAGTGTTGAAAAACCTCTTTCGCACTTGTGTTAGTGTTGAAAAACCACTTTTCGCACTTGTGTTGGTGCAGGAAACCACTTTTGCACTTGTATTAGTGTGGAAAAAACACTTTTTGCACTTGTGATAGTGTAAAACCTCTTTTCGCACTTGTGTTAGTGTTGAAAAACCACTTTTCGCACTTGTGTTGGTGCAGGAAACCACTTTTGGACTTGTATTAGTGTGGAAAAACCACTTTTCGCACTTGTGTTAGTGTTGAAAAACCACTTTTTGCACTTGTGTTAGTGTTGAAAAAGCACTTTTCGCACTTGTGTTGCTGTTGAAAAACCACTTTTCGCACTTGTGTTGATGCAGGAAACCACTTTTGAACTTGTATTAGTGTGGAAAAAACACTTTTCGCACTTGTGTTAGTGTTGAAAAACCACTTTTCGCACTTGTGTTAGTGTTGAAAAACCACTTTTCGCACTTGTGTTGGTGCAGGAAACCACTTTTGCACTTGTATTAGTGTGGAAAAACCACTTTTCGCACTTGTGTTAGTGTGGAAAAACCACTTTTTGCACTTGTGTTAGTGTTGAAAAACCACTTTTTCGCACTTGTGTTGGTGCAGGAAACCACTTTTGCACTTGTATTAGTGTGGAAAAACACTTTTTGCACTTGTGATAGTGTTGAAAAACCACTTTTCACACTTGTGTTAGTGTTGAAAAAACCACTTTTCGCACTTGTGTTGGTGCAGGAAACCACTTTTGCACTTGTATTAGTGTGGAAAAAACACTTTTTGCACTTGTGATAGTGTTGAAAAAACCACTTTTCGCACTTGTGTTAGTGTTGAAAAACCACTTTTCGCACTTGTGTTGGTGCAGGAAACCACTTTTGCACTTGTGTTAGTGTGGAAAAAACACTTTTTGCACTTGTGTTAGTGTTGAAAAACCACTTTTCGCACTGTGTTAGTGTTGAAAAACCACTTTTCGCACTTGTGTTAGTGTTGAAAAACCACTTTTTCGCACTTGTGTTGGTGCAGGAAACCACTTTTGGACTTGTATTAGTGTGGAAAAACCACTTTTCGCACTTGTGTTAGTGTTGAAAAACCACTTTTCGCACTTGTGTTAGTGTTGAAAAACCACTTTTCGCACTTGTGTTAGTGTTGAAAAACCACTTTTCGCACTTGTGTTGGTTCAGGAAACCACTTTTGCACTTGTATTAGTGTGGAAAAAACACTTTTTGCACTTGTGATAGTGTTGAAAAACCACTTTTTGCACTTGTGATAGTGTTGAAAAACCACTTTTGGCACTTGTGTTGGTGTTGAAAAACCACTTTTGCACTTGTATTAGTGTGGAAAAACCACTTTTCGCACTTGTGTTAGTGTTGAAAAACCACTTTTCGCACTTGTGTTAATGTTGAAAAACCACTTTTCGCACTTGTGTTATAGTTGAAAAACCACTTTTCGCACTTGTGTTGGTGTAGGAAACCACTTTTGCAATTGTATTAGTGTTGAAAAAACACTTTTTGCACTTGTGTTAGTGTTGAAACACCACTTTTCGCACTTGTGTTGGTGCAGGAAACCACTTTTGCACTTGTATTAGTGTGGAAAAAAACACTTTTTGCACTTGTGATAGTGTTGAAAAACCACTTTTCGCACTTGTGTTGGTGCAGGAAACCACTTTTGCACTTGTATTAGTGTGGAAAAAACACTTATTGCACTTGTGATAGTGTTGAAAAACCTCTTTTCGCACTTGTGTTAGTGTTGAAAAACCACTTTTCGCACTTGTGTTGGTGCAGGAAACCACTTTTGGACTTGTATTAGTGTGGAAAAACCACTTTTCGCACTTGTGTTAGTGTTAAACCACTTTTCGCACTTGTGTTAGTGTTGAAAAACCACTTTTCGCGCTTGTGTTAGTGTTGAAAAACCACTTTTCGCACTTGTGTTGGTGCAGGAAACCACTTTTGCACTTGTATTAGTGTGGAAAAAACACTTTTTGCACTTGTGATAGTGTTGAAAAACCACTTTTTGCACTTGTGTTGGTGTTGAAAAACCACTTTTCGCACTTGTGTTGTTGCAGGAAACCACTTTTGCACTTGTATTAGTGTGGAAAAAACACTTTTTGCACTTGTGATAGTGTTGAAAAACCACTTTTTGCACTTGTGTTAGTGTTGAAAAACCACTTTTCGTACTTGTGTTGGTGCAGGAAACCACTTTTGCACTTGTATTAGTGTGGAAAAACCACTTTTGCACTTGTGTTAGTGTTGAAAAACCACTTTTCGCACTTGTGTTAGTGTTGAAAAACCACTTTTTCGCACTTGTGTTAGTGTTGAAAAACCACTTTTGCACTTGTATTAGTGTGGAAAAAACACTTTTTGCACTTGTGATAGTGTTGAAAAACCACTTTTCGCACTGGTGTTAGTGTTGAAAAACCACTTTTCGCACTTGTGTTGGTGCAGGAAACCACTTTTGCGCTTGAATTAGTGTGGAAAAACCACTTTTCGCACTTGTGTTAGTGTTGAAAACCCACTTTTCGAACTTGTGTTAGTGTTGAAAAACCACGTTTCGCACTTGTGTTAGTGTTGAAAAACCACTTTTCGCACTTGTGTTGGTGCAGGAAACCACTTTTGCACTTGTATTAGTGTGGAAAAAACACTTTTCGCACTTGTGTTAGTGTTGAAAAACCACTTTTCGCACTTGTGTTAGTGTTGAAAAACCACTTTTTGCACTTGTGTTAGTGTTGAAAAAGCACTTTTCGCACTTGTGTTACTGTTGAAAAACCACTTTTCGCACTTGTGTTGATGCAGGAAACCACTTTTGAACTTGTATTAGTGTGGAAAAAACACTTTTCGCACTTGTGTTAGTGTTGATAAACCACTTTTCGCACTTGTGTTATTGTTGAAAAAACCACTTTTCGCACTTGTTTTGGTGCAGGAAACCACTTTTGCACTTGTATTAGTGTGGAAAAAACACTTTTTGCACTTGTGATAGTGTTGAAAAACCTCTTTTCGCACTTGTGTTAGTGTTGAAAAACCACTTTTCGCACTTGTGTTGGTGCAGGAAACCACTTTTGGACTTGTATTAGTGTGGAAAAACCACTTTTCGCACTTGTGTTAGTGTTGAAAAACCAATTTTTGCACTTGTGTTAGTGTTGAAAAAGCACTTTTCGCACTTGTGTTACTGTTGAAAAACCACTTTTCGCACTTGTGTTGATGCAGGAAACCACTTTTGAACTTGTATTAGTGTGGAAAAAAACACTTTTCGCACTTGTGTTAGTGTTGAAAAACCACTTTTCGCACTTGTGTTAGTGTTGAAAAACCACTTTTCGCACTTGTGTTGGTGCAGGAAACCACTTTTGCACTTGTATTAGTGTGGAAAAACCACTTTTCGCACTTGTGTTAGTGTTGAAAAACCACTTTTTGAACTTGTGTTAGTGTTGAAAAACCACTTTTCGCACTTGTGTTGGTGCAGGAAACCACTTTTGCACTTGTATTAGTGTGGAAAAACACTTTTTGCACTTGTGATAGTGTTGAAAAACCACTTTTCACACTTGTGTTAGTGTTGAAAAACCACTTTTCGCACTTGTGTTGGTGCAGGAAACCACTTTTGCACTTGTATTAGTGTGGAAAAACACTTTTTGCACTTGTGATAGTGTTGAAAAACCACTTTTCACACTTGTGTTAGTGTTGAAAAACCACTTTTCGCACTTGTGTTGGTGCAGGAAACCACTTTTGCACTTGTATTAGTGTGGAAAAACCACTTTTCGCACTTGTGTTAGTGTTGAAAAACCACTTTTCGCACTGTGTTAGTGTTGAAAAACCACTTTTCCCACTTGTGTTGGTGCAGGAAACCACTTTTGCACTTGTATTAGTGTGGAAAAAACACTTTTTGCACTTGTGATAGTGTTGAAAAACCACTTTTCGCACTTGTGTTAGTGTTGAAAAACCACTTTTCGCACTTGTGTTGGTGCAGGAAACCACTTTTGCACTTGTGTTAGTGTGGAAAAAACACTTTTTGCACTTGTGTTAGTGTTGAAAAACCACTTTTCGCACTTGTGTTAGTGTTGAAAAACCACTTTTCGCACTTGTGTTAGTGTTGAAAAACCACTTTTCGCACTTGTGTTGGTGCAGGAAACCACTTTTGGACTTGTATTAGTGTGGAAAAACCACTTTTCGCACTTGTGTTAGTGTTGAAAAACCACTTTTCGCACTTGTGTTAGTGTTGAAAAACCACTTTTCGCACTTGTGTTAGTGTTGAAAAACCACTTTTCGCACTTGTGTTGGTTCAGGAAACCACTTTTGCACTTGTATTAGTGTGGAAAAAACACTTTTTGCACTTGTGATAGTGTTGAAAAACCACTTTTTGCACTTGTGATAGTGTTGGAAAACCACTTTTGGCACTTGTGTTGGTGTTGAAAAACCACTTTTGCACTTGTATTAGTGTGGAAAAACCACTTTTCGCACTTGTGTTAGTGTTGAAAAACCACTTTTCGCACTTGTGTTAATGTTGAAAAACCACTTTTCGCACTTGTGTTATAGTTGAAAAACCACTTTTCGCACTTGTGTTGGTGTAGGAAACCACTTTTGCAATTGTATTAGTGTTGAAAAAACACTTTTTGCACTTGTGTTAGTGTTGAAACACCACTTTTCGCACTTGTGTTGGTGCAGGAAACCACTTTTGCACTTGTATTAGTGTGGAAAAAACACTTTTTGCACTTGTGATAGTGTTGAAAAACCACTTTTCGCACTTGTGTTGGTGCAGGAAACCACTTTTGCACTTGTATTAGTGTGGAAAAAACACTTATTGCACTTGTGATAGTGTTGAAAAACCTCTTTTCGCACTTGTGTTAGTGTTGAAAAACCACTTTTCGCACTTGTGTTGGTGCAGGAAACCACTTTTGGACTTGTATTAGTGTGGAAAAACCACTTTTCGCACTTGTGTTAGTGTTGAAAAACCACTTTTCGCACTTGTGTTAGTGTTGAAAAACCACTTTTCGCGCTTGTGTTAGTGTTGAAAAACCACTTTTCGCACTTGTGTTGGTGCAGGAAACCACTTTTGCACTTGTATTAGTGTGGAAAAAACACTTTTTGCACTTGTGATAGTGTTGAAAAACCACTTTTTGCACTTGTGTTGGTGTTGAAAAACCACTTTTCGCACTTGTGTTGTTGCAGGAAACCACTTTTGCACTTGTATTAGTGTGGAAAAAACACTTTTTGCACTTGTGATAGTGTTGAAAAACCACTTTTTGCACTTGTGTTAGTGTTGAAAAACCACTTTTCGTACTTGTGTTGGTGCAGGAAACCACTTTTGCACTTGTATTAGTGTGGAAAAACCACTTTTTGCACTTGTGTTAGTGTTGAAAAACCACTTTTCGCACTTGTGTTAGTGTTGAAAAACCACTTTTCGCACTTGTGTTAGTGTTGAAAAACCACTTTTGCACTTGTATTAGTGTGGAAAAAACACTTTTTGCACTTGTGATAGTGTTGAAAAACCACTTTTCGCACTGGTGTTAGTGTTGAAAAACCACTTTTCGCACTTGTGTTGGTGCAGGAAACCACTTTTGCGCTTGAATTAGTGTGGAAAAACCACTTTTCGCACTTGTGTTAGTGTTGAAAACCCACTTTTCGAACTTGTGTTAGTGTTGAAAAACCACGTTTCGCACTTGTGTTAGTGTTGAAAAACCACTTTTCGCACTTGTGTTGGTGCAGGAAACCACTTTTGCACTTGTATTAGTGTGGAAAAAACACTTTTCGCACTTGTGTTAGTGTTGAAAAACCACTTTTCGCACTTGTGTTAGTGTTGAAAAACCACTTTTTGCACTTGTGTTAGTGTTGAAAAAGCACTTTTCGCACTTGTGTTACTGTTGAAAAACCACTTTTCGCACTTGTGTTGATGCAGGAAACCACTTTTGAACTTGTATTAGTGTGGAAAAAACACTTTTCGCACTTGTGTTAGTGTTGAAAAACCACTTTTCGCACTTGTGTTATTGTTGAAAAACCACTTTTCGCACTTGTTTTGGTGCAGGAAACCACTTTTGCACTTGTATTAGTGTGGAAAAAACACTTTTTGCACTTGTGATAGTGTTGAAAAACCTCTTTTCGCACTTGTGTTAGTGTTGAAAAACCACTTTTCGCACTTGTGTTGGTGCAGGAAACCACTTTTGGACTTGTATTAGTGTGGAAAAACCACTTTTCGCACTTGTGTTAGTGTTGAAAAACCAATTTTTGCACTTGTGTTAGTGTTGAAAAAGCACTTTTCGCACTTGTGTTACTGTTGAAAAACCACTTTTCGCACTTGTGTTGATGCAGGAAACCACTTTTGAACTTGTATTAGTGTGGAAAAAACACTTTTCGCACTTGTGTTAGTGTTGAAAAACCACTTTTCGCACTTGTGTTAGTGTTGAAAAACCACTTTTCGCACTTGTGTTGGTGCAGGAAACCACTTTTGCACTTGTATTAGTGTGGAAAAACCACTTTTCGCACTTGTGTTAGTGTTGAAAAACCACTTTTTGCACTTGTGTTAGTGTTGAAAAACCACTTTTCGCACTTGTGTTGGTGCAGGAAACCACTTTTGCACTTGTATTAGTGTGGAAAAACACTTTTTGCACTTGTGATAGTGTTGAAAAACCACTTTTCACACTTGTGTTAGTGTTGAAAAACCACTTTTCGCACTTGTGTTGGTGCAGGAAACCACTTTTGCACTTGTATTAGTGTGGAAAAACCACTTTTCGCACTTGTGTTAGTGTTGAAAAACCACTTTTCGCACTGTGTTAGTGTTGAAAAACCACTTTTCCCACTTGTGTTGGTGCAGGAAACCACTTTTGCACTTGTATTAGTGTGGAAAAAACACTTTTTGCACTTGTGATAGTGTTGAAAAACCACTTTTCGCACTTGTGTTAGTGTTGAAAAACCACTTTTCGCACTTGTGTTGGTGCAGGAAACCACTTTTGCACTTGTGTTAGTGTGGAAAAAACACTTTTTGCCCTTGTGATAGTGTTGAAAAACCGCTTTTCGCACTTGTGTTAGTGTTGAAAAACCACTTTTCGCACTTGTGTTAGTGTTGAAAAACCACTTTTCGCACTTGTGTTGGTGCAGGAAACCACTTTTGCACTTGTATTAGTGTGGAAAAAACACTTTTTGCACTTGTGATAGTGTTGAAAAACCACTTTTCGCACTTGTGTTAGTGTTGAAAAACCACTTTTCGCACTTGTGTTGGTGCAGGAAACCACTTTTGGACTTGTATTAGTGTGGAAAAACCACTTTTCGCACTTGTGTTAGTGTTGAAAAACCACTTTTCGCACTTGTGTTAGTGTTGAAAAACCACTTTTCGCACTTGTGTTAGTGTTGAAAAACCACTTTTCGCACTTGTGTTGGTTCAGGAAACCACTTTTGCACTTGTATTAGTGTGGAAAAAACACTTTTTGCACTTGTGATAGTGTTGAAAAACCACTTTTTGCACTTGTGATAATGTTGAAAAACCACTTTTTGCACTTGTGTTGGTGTTGAAAAACCACTTTTGCACTTGTATTAGTGTGGAAAAACCACTTTTCGCACTTGTGTTAGTGTTGAAAAACCACTTTTCGCACTTGTGTTAATGTTGAAAAACCACTTTTCGCACTTGTGTTATTGTTGAAAAACCACTTTTCGCACTTGTGTTGGTGTAGGAAACCACTTTTGCAATTGTATTAGTGTTGAAAAAACACTTTTTGCACTTGTGTTAGTGTTGAAACACCACTTTTCGCACTTGTGTTGGTGCAGGAAACCACTTTTGCACTTGTATTAGTGTGGAAAAAACACTTTTTGCACTTGTGATAGTGTTGAAAAACCACTTTTCGCACTTGTGTTGGTGCAGGAAACCACTTTTGCACTTGTATTAGTGTGGAAAAAACACTTTTTGCACTTGTGATAGTGTTGAAAAACCTCTTTTCGCACTTGTGTTAGTGTTGAAAAACCACTTTTCGCACTTGTGTTGGTGCAGGAAACCACTTTTGGACTTGTATTAGTGTGGAAAAACCACTTTTCGCACTTGTGTTAGTGTTGAAAAACCACTTTTCGCACTTGTGTTAGTGTTGAAAAACCACTTTTCGCGCTTGTGTTAGTGTTGAAAAACCACTTTTTGCACTTGTGTTGGTGCAGGAAACCACTTTTGCACTTGTATTAGTGTGGAAAAAACACTTTTTGCACTTGTGATAGTGTTGAAAAACCACTTTTTGCACTTGTGTTGGTGTTGAAAAACCACTTTTCGCACTTGTGTTGTTGCAGGAAACCACTTTTGCACTTGTATTAGTGTGGAAAAAACACTTTTTGCACTTGTGATAGTGTTGAAAAACCACTTTTTGCACTTGTGTTAGTGTTGAAAAACCACTTTTCGTACTTGTGTTGGTGCAGGAAACCACTTTTGCACTTGTATTAGTGTGGAAAAACCACTTTTTGCACTTGTGTTAGTGTTGAAAAACCACTTTTCGCACTTGTGTTAGTGTTGAAAAACCACTTTTCGCACTTGTGTTAGTGTTGAAAAATCACTTTTGCACTTGTATTAGTGTGGAAAAAACACTTTTTGCACTTGTGATAGTGTTGAAAAACCACTTTTCGCACTGGTGTTAGTGTTGAAAAACCACTTTTCGCACTTGTGTTGGTGCAGGAATCCACTTTTGCGCTTGAATTAGTGTGGAAAAACCACTTTTCGCACTTGTGTTAGTGTTGAAAACCCACTTTTCGAACTTGTGTTAGTGTTGAAAAACCACGTTTCGCACTTGTGTTAGTGTTGAAAAACCACTTTTCGCACTTGTGTTGGTGCAGGAAACCACTTTTGCACTTGTATTAGTGTGGAAAAAACACTTTTCGCACTTGTGTTAGTGTTGAAAAACCACTTTTCGCACTTGTGTTAGTGTTGAAAAACCACTTTTTGCACTTGTGTTAGTGTTGAAAAAGCACTTTTCGCACTTGTGTTACTGTTGAAAAACCACTTTTCGCACTTGTGTTGATGCAGGAAACCACTTTTGAACTTGTATTAGTGTGGAAAAAACACTTTTCGCACTTGTGTTAGTGTTGAAAAACCACTTTTCGCACTTGTGTTATTGTTGAAAAACCACTTTTCGCACTTGTTTTGGTGCAGGAAACCACTTTTGCACTTGTATTAGTGTGGAAAAACCACTTTTCGCACTTGTGTTAGTGTTGAAAAACCACTTTTCGCACTTGTGTTAGTGTTGAAAAACCACTTTTCGCACTTGTGTTGGTGCAGGAAACCACTTTTGCACTTGTAAGAGTGTGGAAAAACACTTTTTGCACTTGTGATAGTGTTGAAAAACCACTTTTCACACTTGTGTTAGTGTTGAAAAACCACTTTTCGCACTTGTGTTGGTGCAGGAAACCACTTTTGCACTTGTATTAGTGTGGAAAAACCACTTTTCGCACTTGTGTTAGTGTTGAAAAACCACTTTTCGCACTGTGTTAGTGTTGAAAAACCACTTTTCCCACTTGTGTTGGTGCAGGAAACCACTTTTGCACTTGTATTAGTGTGGAAAAAACACTTTTTACACTTGTGATAGTGTTGAAAAACCACTTTTCGCACTTGTGTTAGTGTTGAAAAACCACTTTTTGCACTTGTGTTAGTGTTGAAAAACCACTTTTCGCACTTGTGTTGGTGCAGGAAACCACTTTTGCACTTGTATTAGTGTGGAAAAAACACTTTTTGCACTTGTGATAGTGTTGAAAAACCACTTTTTGCACTTGTGATAGTGTTGGAAAACCACTTTTGGCACTTGTGTTGGTGTTGAAAAACCACTTTTGCACTTGTATTAGTGTGGAAAAACCACTTTTCGCACTTGTGTTAGTGTTGAAAAACCACTTTTCGCACTTGTGTTAATGTTGAAAAACCACTTTTCGCACTTGTGTTATAGTTGAAAAACCACTTTTCGCACTTGTGTTGGTGTAGGAAACCACTTTTGCAATTGTATTAGTGTTGAAAAAACACTTTTTGCACTTGTGTTAGTGTTGAAACACCACTTTTCGCACTTGTGTTGGTGCAGGAAACCACTTTTGCACTTGTATTAGTGTGGAAAAAACACTTTTTGCACTTGTGATAGTGTTGAAAAACCACTTTTCGCACTTGTGTTGGTGCAGGAAACCACTTTTGCACTTGTATTAGTGTGGAAAAAACACTTATTGCACTTGTGATAGTGTTGAAAAACCTCTTTTCGCACTTGTGTTAGTGTTGAAAAACCACTTTTCGCACTTGTGTTGGTGCAGGAAACCACTTTTGGACTTGTATTAGTGTGGAAAAACCACTTTTCGCACTTGTGTTAGTGTTGAAAAACCACTTTTCGCACTTGTGTTAGTGTTGAAAAACCACTTTTCGCGCTTGTGTTAGTGTTGAAAAACCACTTTTCGCACTTGTGTTGGTGCAGGAAACCACTTTTGCACTTGTATTAGTGTGGAAAAAACACTTTTTGCACTTGTGATAGTGTTGAAAAACCACTTTTTGCACTTGTGTTGGTGTTGAAAAACCACTTTTCGCACTTGTGTTGTTGCAGGAAACCACTTTTGCACTTGTATTAGTGTGGAAAAAACACTTTTTGCACTTGTGATAGTGTTGAAAAACCACTTTTTGCACTTGTGTTAGTGTTGAAAAACCACTTTTCGTACTTGTGTTGGTGCAGGAAACCACTTTTGCACTTGTATTAGTGTGGAAAAACCACTTTTTGCACTTGTGTTAGTGTTGAAAAACCACTTTTCGCACTTGTGTTAGTGTTGAAAAACCACTTTTCGCACTTGTGTTAGTGTTGAAAAACCACTTTTGCACTTGTATTAGTGTGGAAAAAACACTTTTTGCACTTGTGATAGTGTTGAAAAACCACTTTTCGCACTGGTGTTAGTGTTGAAAAACCACTTTTCGCACTTGTGTTGGTGCAGGAAACCACTTTTGCGCTTGAATTAGTGTGGAAAAACCACTTTTCGCACTTGTGTTAGTGTTGAAAACCCACTTTTCGAACTTGTGTTAGTGTTGAAAAACCACGTTTCGCACTTGTGTTAGTGTTGAAAAACCACTTTTCGCACTTGTGTTGGTGCAGGAAACCACTTTTGCACTTGTATTAGTGTGGAAAAAACACTTTTCGCACTTGTGTTAGTGTTGAAAAACCACTTTTCGCACTTGTGTTAGTGTTGAAAAACCACTTTTTGCACTTGTGTTAGTGTTGAAAAAGCACTTTTCGCACTTGTGTTACTGTTGAAAAACCACTTTTCGCACTTGTGTTGATGCAGGAAACCACTTTTGAACTTGTATTAGTGTGGAAAAAACACTTTTCGCACTTGTGTTAGTGTTGAAAAACCACTTTTCGCACTTGTGTTATTGTTGAAAAACCACTTTTCGCACTTGTTTTGGTGCAGGAAACCACTTTTGCACTTGTATTAGTGTGGAAAAAACACTTTTTGCACTTGTGATAGTGTTGAAAAACCTCTTTTCGCACTTGTGTTAGTGTTGAAAAACCACTTTTCGCACTTGTGTTGGTGCAGGAAACCACTTTTGGACTTGTATTAGTGTGGAAAAACCACTTTTCGCACTTGTGTTAGTGTTGAAAAACCAATTTTTGCACTTGTGTTAGTGTTGAAAAAGCACTTTTCGCACTTGTGTTACTGTTGAAAAACCACTTTTCGCACTTGTGTTGATGCAGGAAACCACTTTTGAACTTGTATTAGTGTGGAAAAAACACTTTTCGCACTTGTGTTAGTGTTGAAAAACCACTTTTCGCACTTGTGTTAGTGTTGAAAAACCACTTTTCGCACTTGTGTTGGTGCAGGAAACCACTTTTGCACTTGTATTAGTGTGGAAAAACCACTTTTCGCACTTGTGTTAGTGTTGAAAAACCACTTTTTGCACTTGTGTTAGTGTTGAAAAACCACTTTTCGCACTTGTGTTGGTGCAGGAAACCACTTTTGCACTTGTATTAGTGTGGAAAAACACTTTTTGCACTTGTGATAGTGTTGAAAAACCACTTTTCACACTTGTGTTAGTGTTGAAAAACCACTTTTCGCACTTGTGTTGGTGCAGGAAACCACTTTTGCACTTGTATTAGTGTGGAAAAACCACTTTTCGCACTTGTGTTAGTGTTGAAAAACCACTTTTCGCACTGTGTTAGTGTTGAAAAACCACTTTTCCCACTTGTGTTGGTGCAGGAAACCACTTTTGCACTTGTATTAGTGTGGAAAAAACACTTTTTGCACTTGTGATAGTGTTGAAAAACCACTTTTCGCACTTGTGTTAGTGTTGAAAAACCACTTTTCGCACTTGTGTTGGTGCAGGAAACCACTTTTGCACTTGTGTTAGTGTGGAAAAAACACTTTTTGCCCTTGTGATAGTGTTGAAAAACCGCTTTTCGCACTTGTGTTAGTGTTGAAAAACCACTTTTCGCACTTGTGTTAGTGTTGAAAAACCACTTTTCGCACTTGTGTTGGTGCAGGAAACCACTTTTGCACTTGTATTAGTGTGGAAAAAACACTTTTTGCACTTGTGATAGTGTTGAAAAACCACTTTTCGCACTTGTGTTAGTGTTGAAAAACCACTTTTCGCACTTGTGTTGGTGCAGGAAACCACTTTTGGACTTGTATTAGTGTGGAAAAACCACTTTTCGCACTTGTGTTAGTGTTGAAAAACCACTTTTCGCACTTGTGTTAGTGTTGAAAAACCACTTTTCGCACTTGTGTTAGTGTTGAAAAACCACTTTTCGCACTTGTGTTGGTTCAGGAAACCACTTTTGCACTTGTATTAGTGTGGAAAAAACACTTTTTGCACTTGTGATAGTGTTGAAAAACCACTTTTTGCACTTGTGATAATGTTGAAAAACCACTTTTTGCACTTGTGTTGGTGTTGAAAAACCACTTTTGCACTTGTATTAGTGTGGAAAAACCACTTTTCGCACTTGTGTTAGTGTTGAAAAACCACTTTTCGCACTTGTGTTAATGTTGAAAAACCACTTTTCGCACTTGTGTTATTGTTGAAAAACCACTTTTCGCACTTGTGTTGGTGTAGGAAACCACTTTTGCAATTGTATTAGTGTTGAAAAAACACTTTTTGCACTTGTGTTAGTGTTGAAACACCACTTTTCGCACTTGTGTTGGTGCAGGAAACCACTTTTGCACTTGTATTAGTGTGGAAAAAACACTTTTTGCACTTGTGATAGTGTTGAAAAACCACTTTTCGCACTTGTGTTGGTGCAGGAAACCACTTTTGCACTTGTATTAGTGTGGAAAAAACACTTTTTGCACTTGTGATAGTGTTGAAAAACCTCTTTTCGCACTTGTGTTAGTGTTGAAAAACCACTTTTCGCACTTGTGTTGGTGCAGGAAACCACTTTTGGACTTGTATTAGTGTGGAAAAACCACTTTTCGCACTTGTGTTAGTGTTGAAAAACCACTTTTCGCACTTGTGTTAGTGTTGAAAAACCACTTTTCGCGCTTGTGTTAGTGTTGAAAAACCACTTTTCGCACTTGTGTTGGTGCAGGAAACCACTTTTGCACTTGTATTAGTGTGGAAAAAACACTTTTTGCACTTGTGATAGTGTTGAAAAACCACTTTTTGCACTTGTGTTGGTGTTGAAAAACCACTTTTCGCACTTGTGTTGTTGCAGGAAACCACTTTTGCACTTGTATTAGTGTGGAAAAAACACTTTTTGCACTTGTGATAGTGTTGAAAAACCACTTTTTGCACTTGTGTTAGTGTTGAAAAACCACTTTTCGTACTTGTGTTGGTGCAGGAAACCACTTTTGCACTTGTATTAGTGTGGAAAAACCACTTTTTGCACTTGTGTTAGTGTTGAAAAACCACTTTTCGCACTTGTGTTAGTGTTGAAAAACCACTTTTCGCACTTGTGTTAGTGTTGAAAAATCACTTTTGCACTTGTATTAGTGTGGAAAAAACACTTTTTGCACTTGTGATAGTGTTGAAAAACCACTTTTCGCACTGGTGTTAGTGTTGAAAAACCACTTTTCGCACTTGTGTTGGTGCAGGAATCCACTTTTGCGCTTGAATTAGTGTGGAAAAACCACTTTTCGCACTTGTGTTAGTGTTGAAAACCCACTTTTCGAACTTGTGTTAGTGTTGAAAAACCACGTTTCGCACTTGTGTTAGTGTTGAAAAACCACTTTTCGCACTTGTGTTGGTGCAGGAAACCACTTTTGCACTTGTATTAGTGTGGAAAAAACACTTTTCGCACTTGTGTTAGTGTTGAAAAACCACTTTTCGCACTTGTGTTAGTGTTGAAAAACCACTTTTTGCACTTGTGTTAGTGTTGAAAAAGCACTTTTCGCACTTGTGTTACTGTTGAAAAACCACTTTTCGCACTTGTGTTGATGCAGGAAACCACTTTTGAACTTGTATTAGTGTGGAAAAAACACTTTTCGCACTTGTGTTAGTGTTGAAAAACCACTTTTCGCACTTGTGTTATTGTTGAAAAACCACTTTTCGCACTTGTTTTGGTGCAGGAAACCACTTTTGCACTTGTATTAGTGTGGAAAAACCACTTTTCGCACTTGTGTTAGTGTTGAAAAACCACTTTTCGCACTTGTGTTAGTGTTGAAAAACCACTTTTCGCACTTGTGTTGGTGCAGGAAACCACTTTTGCACTTGTAAGAGTGTGGAAAAACACTTTTTGCACTTGTGATAGTGTTGAAAAACCACTTTTCACACTTGTGTTAGTGTTGAAAAACCACTTTTCGCACTTGTGTTGGTGCAGGAAACCACTTTTGCACTTGTATTAGTGTGGAAAAACCACTTTTCGCACTTGTGTTAGTGTTGAAAAACCACTTTTCGCACTGTGTTAGTGTTGAAAAACCACTTTTCCCACTTGTGTTGGTGCAGGAAACCACTTTTGCACTTGTATTAGTGTGGAAAAAACACTTTTTACACTTGTGATAGTGTTGAAAAACCACTTTTCGCACTTGTGTTAGTGTTGAAAAACCACTTTTTGCACTTGTGTTAGTGTTGAAAAACCACTTTTCGCACTTGTGTTGGTGCAGGAAACCACTTTTGCACTTGTATTAGTGTGGAAAAACACTTTTTGCACTTGTGATAGTGTTGAAAAACCACTTTTCACACTTGTGTTAGTGTTGAAAAACCACTTTTCGCACTTGTGTTGGTGCAGGAAACCACTTTTGCACTTGTATTAGTGTGGAAAAACCACTTTTCGCACTTGTGTTAGTGTTGAAAAACCACTTTTCGCACTTGTGTTATTGTTGAAAAACCACTTTTCGCACTTGTTTTGGTGCAGGAAACCACTTTTGCACTTGTATTAGTGTGGAAAAACCACTTTTCGCACTTGTGTTAGTGTTGAAAAACCACTTTTCGCACTTGTGTTAGTGTTGAAAAACCACTTTTCGCACTTGTGTTGGTGCAGGAAACCACTTTTGCACTTGTAAGAGTGTGGAAAAACACTTTTTGCACTTGTGATAGTGTTGAAAAACCACTTTTCACACTTGTGTTAGTGTTGAAAAACCACTTTTCGCACTTGTGTTGGTGCAGGAAACCACTTTTGCACTTGTATTAGTGTGGAAAAACCACTTTTCGCACTTGTGTTAGTGTTGAAAAACCACTTTTCGCACTGTGTTAGTGTTGAAAAACCACTTTTCCCACTTGTGTTGGTGCAGGAAACCACTTTTGCACTTGTATTAGTGTGGAAAAAACACTTTTTACACTTGTGATAGTGTTGAAAAACCACTTTTCGCACTTGTGTTAGTGTTGAAAAACCACTTTTTGCACTTGTGTTAGTGTTGAAAAACCACTTTTCGCACTTGTGTTGGTGCAGGAAACCACTTTTGCACTTGTATTAGTGTGGAAAAAACACTTTTTGCACTTGTGATAGTGTTGAAAAACCACTTTTTGCACTTGTGATAGTGTTGGAAAACCACTTTTGGCACTTGTGTTGGTGTTGAAAAACCACTTTTGCACTTGTATTAGTGTGGAAAAACCACTTTTCGCACTTGTGTTAGTGTTGAAAAACCACTTTTCGCACTTGTGTTAATGTTGAAAAACCACTTTTCGCACTTGTGTTATAGTTGAAAAACCACTTTTCGCACTTGTGTTGGTGTAGGAAACCACTTTTGCAATTGTATTAGTGTTGAAAAAACACTTTTTGCACTTGTGTTAGTGTTGAAACACCACTTTTCGCACTTGTGTTGGTGCAGGAAACCACTTTTGCACTTGTATTAGTGTGGAAAAAACACTTTTTGCACTTGTGATAGTGTTGAAAAACCACTTTTCGCACTTGTGTTGGTGCAGGAAACCACTTTTGCACTTGTATTAGTGTGGAAAAAACACTTATTGCACTTGTGATAGTGTTGAAAAACCTCTTTTCGCACTTGTGTTAGTGTTGAAAAACCACTTTTCGCACTTGTGTTGGTGCAGGAAACCACTTTTGGACTTGTATTAGTGTGGAAAAACCACTTTTCGCACTTGTGTTAGTGTTGAAAAACCACTTTTCGCACTTGTGTTAGTGTTGAAAAACCACTTTTCGCGCTTGTGTTAGTGTTGAAAAACCACTTTTCGCACTTGTGTTGGTGCAGGAAACCACTTTTGCACTTGTATTAGTGTGGAAAAAACACTTTTTGCACTTGTGATAGTGTTGAAAAACCACTTTTTGCACTTGTGTTGGTGTTGAAAAACCACTTTTCGCACTTGTGTTGTTGCAGGAAACCACTTTTGCACTTGTATTAGTGTGGAAAAAACACTTTTTGCACTTGTGATAGTGTTGAAAAACCACTTTTTGCACTTGTGTTAGTGTTGAAAAACCACTTTTCGTACTTGTGTTGGTGCAGGAAACCACTTTTGCACTTGTATTAGTGTGGAAAAACCACTTTTTGCACTTGTGTTAGTGTTGAAAAACCACTTTTCGCACTTGTGTTAGTGTTGAAAAACCACTTTTCGCACTTGTGTTAGTGTTGAAAAACCACTTTTGCACTTGTATTAGTGTGGAAAAAACACTTTTTGCACTTGTGATAGTGTTGAAAAACCACTTTTCGCACTGGTGTTAGTGTTGAAAAACCACTTTTCGCACTTGTGTTGGTGCAGGAAACCACTTTTGCGCTTGAATTAGTGTGGAAAAACCACTTTTCGCACTTGTGTTAGTGTTGAAAACCCACTTTTCGAACTTGTGTTAGTGTTGAAAAACCACGTTTCGCACTTGTGTTAGTGTTGAAAAACCACTTTTCGCACTTGTGTTGGTGCAGGAAACCACTTTTGCACTTGTATTAGTGTGGAAAAAACACTTTTCGCACTTGTGTTAGTGTTGAAAAACCACTTTTCGCACTTGTGTTAGTGTTGAAAAACCACTTTTTGCACTTGTGTTAGTGTTGAAAAAGCACTTTTCGCACTTGTGTTACTGTTGAAAAACCACTTTTCGCACTTGTGTTGATGCAGGAAACCACTTTTGAACTTGTATTAGTGTGGAAAAAACACTTTTCGCACTTGTGTTAGTGTTGAAAAACCACTTTTCGCACTTGTGTTATTGTTGAAAAACCACTTTTCGCACTTGTTTTGGTGCAGGAAACCACTTTTGCACTTGTATTAGTGTGGAAAAAACACTTTTTGCACTTGTGATAGTGTTGAAAAACCTCTTTTCGCACTTGTGTTAGTGTTGAAAAACCACTTTTCGCACTTGTGTTGGTGCAGGAAACCACTTTTGGACTTGTATTAGTGTGGAAAAACCACTTTTCGCACTTGTGTTAGTGTTGAAAAACCAATTTTTGCACTTGTGTTAGTGTTGAAAAAGCACTTTTCGCACTTGTGTTACTGTTGAAAAACCACTTTTCGCACTTGTGTTGATGCAGGAAACCACTTTTGAACTTGTATTAGTGTGGAAAAAACACTTTTCGCACTTGTGTTAGTGTTGAAAAACCACTTTTCGCACTTGTGTTAGTGTTGAAAAACCACTTTTCGCACTTGTGTTGGTGCAGGAAACCACTTTTGCACTTGTATTAGTGTGGAAAAACCACTTTTCGCACTTGTGTTAGTGTTGAAAAACCACTTTTTGCACTTGTGTTAGTGTTGAAAAACCACTTTTCGCACTTGTGTTGGTGCAGGAAACCACTTTTGCACTTGTATTAGTGTGGAAAAACACTTTTTGCACTTGTGATAGTGTTGAAAAACCACTTTTCACACTTGTGTTAGTGTTGAAAAACCACTTTTCGCACTTGTGTTGGTGCAGGAAACCACTTTTGCACTTGTATTAGTGTGGAAAAACCACTTTTCGCACTTGTGTTAGTGTTGAAAAACCACTTTTCGCACTGTGTTAGTGTTGAAAAACCACTTTTCCCACTTGTGTTGGTGCAGGAAACCACTTTTGCACTTGTATTAGTGTGGAAAAAACACTTTTTGCACTTGTGATAGTGTTGAAAAACCACTTTTCGCACTTGTGTTAGTGTTGAAAAACCACTTTTCGCACTTGTGTTGGTGCAGGAAACCACTTTTGCACTTGTGTTAGTGTGGAAAAAACACTTTTTGCCCTTGTGATAGTGTTGAAAAACCGCTTTTCGCACTTGTGTTAGTGTTGAAAAACCACTTTTCGCACTTGTGTTAGTGTTGAAAAACCACTTTTCGCACTTGTGTTGGTGCAGGAAACCACTTTTGCACTTGTATTAGTGTGGAAAAAACACTTTTTGCACTTGTGATAGTGTTGAAAAACCACTTTTCGCACTTGTGTTAGTGTTGAAAAACCACTTTTCGCACTTGTGTTGGTGCAGGAAACCACTTTTGGACTTGTATTAGTGTGGAAAAACCACTTTTCGCACTTGTGTTAGTGTTGAAAAACCACTTTTCGCACTTGTGTTAGTGTTGAAAAACCACTTTTCGCACTTGTGTTAGTGTTGAAAAACCACTTTTCGCACTTGTGTTGGTTCAGGAAACCACTTTTGCACTTGTATTAGTGTGGAAAAAACACTTTTTGCACTTGTGATAGTGTTGAAAAACCACTTTTTGCACTTGTGATAATGTTGAAAAACCACTTTTTGCACTTGTGTTGGTGTTGAAAAACCACTTTTGCACTTGTATTAGTGTGGAAAAACCACTTTTCGCACTTGTGTTAGTGTTGAAAAACCACTTTTCGCACTTGTGTTAATGTTGAAAAACCACTTTTCGCACTTGTGTTATTGTTGAAAAACCACTTTTCGCACTTGTGTTGGTGTAGGAAACCACTTTTGCAATTGTATTAGTGTTGAAAAAACACTTTTTGCACTTGTGTTAGTGTTGAAACACCACTTTTCGCACTTGTGTTGGTGCAGGAAACCACTTTTGCACTTGTATTAGTGTGGAAAAAACACTTTTTGCACTTGTGATAGTGTTGAAAAACCACTTTTCGCACTTGTGTTGGTGCAGGAAACCACTTTTGCACTTGTATTAGTGTGGAAAAAACACTTTTTGCACTTGTGATAGTGTTGAAAAACCTCTTTTCGCACTTGTGTTAGTGTTGAAAAACCACTTTTCGCACTTGTGTTGGTGCAGGAAACCACTTTTGGACTTGTATTAGTGTGGAAAAACCACTTTTCGCACTTGTGTTAGTGTTGAAAAACCACTTTTCGCACTTGTGTTAGTGTTGAAAAACCACTTTTCGCGCTTGTGTTAGTGTTGAAAAACCACTTTTCGCACTTGTGTTGGTGCAGGAAACCACTTTTGCACTTGTATTAGTGTGGAAAAAACACTTTTTGCACTTGTGATAGTGTTGAAAAACCACTTTTTGCACTTGTGTTGGTGTTGAAAAACCACTTTTCGCACTTGTGTTGTTGCAGGAAACCACTTTTGCACTTGTATTAGTGTGGAAAAAACACTTTTTGCACTTGTGATAGTGTTGAAAAACCACTTTTTGCACTTGTGTTAGTGTTGAAAAACCACTTTTCGTACTTGTGTTGGTGCAGGAAACCACTTTTGCACTTGTATTAGTGTGGAAAAACCACTTTTTGCACTTGTGTTAGTGTTGAAAAACCACTTTTCGCACTTGTGTTAGTGTTGAAAAACCACTTTTCGCACTTGTGTTAGTGTTGAAAAATCACTTTTGCACTTGTATTAGTGTGGAAAAAACACTTTTTGCACTTGTGATAGTGTTGAAAAACCACTTTTCGCACTGGTGTTAGTGTTGAAAAACCACTTTTCGCACTTGTGTTGGTGCAGGAATCCACTTTTGCGCTTGAATTAGTGTGGAAAAACCACTTTTCGCACTTGTGTTAGTGTTGAAAACCCACTTTTCGAACTTGTGTTAGTGTTGAAAAACCACGTTTCGCACTTGTGTTAGTGTTGAAAAACCACTTTTCGCACTTGTGTTGGTGCAGGAAACCACTTTTGCACTTGTATTAGTGTGGAAAAAACACTTTTCGCACTTGTGTTAGTGTTGAAAAACCACTTTTCGCACTTGTGTTAGTGTTGAAAAACCACTTTTTGCACTTGTGTTAGTGTTGAAAAAGCACTTTTCGCACTTGTGTTACTGTTGAAAAACCACTTTTCGCACTTGTGTTGATGCAGGAAACCACTTTTGAACTTGTATTAGTGTGGAAAAAACACTTTTCGCACTTGTGTTAGTGTTGAAAAACCACTTTTCGCACTTGTGTTATTGTTGAAAAACCACTTTTCGCACTTGTTTTGGTGCAGGAAACCACTTTTGCACTTGTATTAGTGTGGAAAAACCACTTTTCGCACTTGTGTTAGTGTTGAAAAACCACTTTTCGCACTTGTGTTAGTGTTGAAAAACCACTTTTCGCACTTGTGTTGGTGCAGGAAACCACTTTTGCACTTGTAAGAGTGTTGGAAAAACACTTTTTGCACTTGTGATAGTGTTGAAAAACCACTTTTCACACTTGTGTTAGTGTTGAAAAACCACTTTTCGCACTTGTGTTGGTGCAGGAAACCACTTTTGCACTTGTATTAGTGTGGAAAAACCACTTTTCGCACTTGTGTTAGTGTTGAAAAACCACTTTTCGCACTGTGTTAGTGTTGAAAAACCACTTTTCCCACTTGTGTTGGTGCAGGAAACCACTTTTGCACTTGTATTAGTGTGGAAAAAACACTTTTTACACTTGTGATAGTGTTGAAAAACCACTTTTCGCACTTGTGTTAGTGTTGAAAAACCACTTTTTGCACTTGTGTTAGTGTTGAAAAACCACTTTTCGCACTTGTGTTGGTGCAGGAAACCACTTTTGCACTTGTATTAGTGTGGAAAAACACTTTTTGCACTTGTGATAGTGTTGAAAAACCACTTTTCACACTTGTGTTAGTGTGAAAAACCACTTTTCGCACTTGTGTTGGTGCAGGAAACCACTTTTGCACTTGTATTAGTGTGGAAAAACCACTTTTCGCACTTGTGTTAGTGTTGAAAAACCACTTTTCGCACTGTGTTAGTGTTGAAAAACCACTTTTCCCACTTGTGTTGGTGCAGGAAACCACTTTTGCACTTGTATTAGTGTGGAAAAAACACTTTTTGCACTTGTGATAGTGTTGAAAAACCACTTTTCGCACTTGTGTTAGTGTTGAAAAACCACTTTTCGCACTTGTGTTGGTGCAGGAAACCACTTTTGCACTTGTGTTAGTGTGGAAAAAACACTTTTTGCACTTGTGATAGTGTTGAAAAACCGCTTTTCGCACTTGTGTTAGTGTTGAAAAACCACTTTTCGCACTTGTGTTAGTGTTGAAAAACCACTTTTCGCACTTGTGTTGGTGCAGGAAACCACTTTTGCACTTGTATTAGTGTGGAAAAAACACTTTTTGCACTTGTGATAGTGTGAAAAACCACTTTTCGCACTTGTGTTAGTGTTGAAAAACCACTTTTCGCACTTGTGTTGGTGCAGGAAACCACTTTTGGACTTGTATTAGTGTGGAAAAACCACTTTTCGCACTTGTGTTAGTGTTGAAAAACCACTTTTCGCACTTGTGTTAGTGTTGAAAAACCACTTTTCGCACTTGTGTTAGTGTTGAAAAACCACTTTTCGCACTTGTGTTGGTTCAGGAAACCACTTTTGCACTTGTATTAGTGGGAAAAAACACTTTTTGCACTTGTGATAGTGTTGAAAAACCACTTTTTGCATCGCACTTGTGTTAGTGTTGAAAAACCACTTTTCGCACTTGTGTTGGTGCAGGAAACCACTTTTGCACTTGTATTAGTGTGGAAAAAACACTTTTTGCACTTGTGATAGTGTTGAAAAACCTCTTTTCGCACTTGTGTTAGTGTTGAAAAACCACTTTTCGCACTTGTGTTGGTGCAGGAAACCACTTTTGGACTTGTATTAGTGTGGAAAAACCACTTTTCGCACTTGTGTTAGTGTTGAAAAACCACTTTTCGCACTTGTGTTAGTGTTGAAAAACCACTTTTCGCGCTTGTGTTAGTGTTGAAAAACCACTTTTTGCACTTGTGTTGATGTTGAAAAACCACTTTTCGCACTTGTGTTGTTGCAGGAAACCACTTTTGCACTTGTATTAGTGTGGAAAAAACACTTTTTGCACTTGTGATAGTGTTGAAAAACCACTTTTTGCACTTGTGTTAGTGTTGAAAAACCACTTTTCGTACTTGTGTTGGTGCAGGAAACCACTTTTGCACTTGTATTAGTGTGGAAAAACCACTTTTTGCACTTGTGTTAGTGTTGAAAAACCACTTTTCGCACTTGTGTTAGTGTTGAAAAACCACTTTTCGCACTTGTGTTAGTGTTGAAAAACCACTTTTGCACTTGTATTAGTGTGGAAAAAACACTTTTTGCACTTGTGATAGTGTTGAAAAACCACTTTTCGCACTGGTGTTAGTGTTGAAAAACCACTTTTCGCACTTGTGTTGGTGCAGGAAACCACTTTTGCGCTTGAATTAGTGTGGAAAAACCACTTTTCGCACTTGTGTTAGTGTTGAAAACCCACTTTTCGAACTTGTGTTAGTGTTGAAAAACCACTTTTCGCACTTGTGTTAGTGTTGAAAAACCACTTTTCGCACTTGTGTTGGTGCAGGAAACCACTTTTGCACTTGTGTTAGTGTGGAAAAAACACTTTTTGCACTTGTGATAGTGTTGAAAAACCACTTTTCGCACTTGTGTTAGTGTTGAAAAACCACTTTTCGCACTTGTGTTGGTGCAGGAAACCACTTTTGCACTTGTATTAGTGTGGAAAAAACACTTTTTGCACTTGTGATAGTGTTGAAAAACCACTTTTTGCACTTGTGTTAGTGTTGAAAAACCACTTTTCGCACTTGTGTTGGTGCAGGAAACCACTTTTGCACTTGTGTTAGTGTGGAAAAAACACTTTTTGCACTTGTGATAGTGTTGAAAAACCACTTTTCGCACTTGTGTTAGTGTTGAAAAACCACTTTTCGCACTCGTGTTGGTGCAGGAAACCACTTTTGCACTTGTATTAGTGTGGAAAAAACACTTTTTGCACTTGTGATAGTGTTGAAAAACCGCTTTTCGCACTTGTGTTAGTGTTGAAAAACCACTTTTCACACTTGTGTTAGTGTTGAAAAACCACTTTTCGCACTTGTGTTGGTGCAGGAAACCACTTTTGCACTTGTATTAGTGTGGAAAAAACACTTTTTGCACTTGTGATAGTGTTGAAAAACCTCTTTTCGCACTTGTGTTAGTGTTGAAAAACCACTTTTCGCACTTGTGTTGGTGCAGGAAACCACTTTTGGACTTGTATTAGTGTGGAAAAACCACTTTTCGCACTTGTGTTAGTGTTGAAAAACCACTTTTCGCACTTGTGTTAGTGTTGAAAAACCACTTTTCGCACTTGTGTTAGTGTTGAAAAACCACTTTTTGCACATGTGTTGGTTCAGGAAACCACTTTTGCACTTGTATTAGTGTGGAAAAAACACTTTTTGCACTTGTGATAGTGTTGAAAAACCACTTTTTGCACTTGTGATAGTGTTGAAAAACCACTTTTTGCACTTGTGTTAGTGTTGAAAAACCACTTTTGCACTTGTATTAGTGTGGAAAAACCACTTTTTGCACTTGTGTTAGTGTTGAAAAACCACTTTTCGCACTTGTGTTATTGTTGAAAAACCACTTTTCGCACTTGTGTTATTGTTGAAAAACCACTTTTCGCACTTGTGTTGGTGTAGGAAACCACTTTTGCAATTGTATTAGTGTTGAAAAAACACTTTTTGCACTTGTGATAGTGTTGAAAAACCACTTTTCGCACTTGTGTTAGTGTTGAAAAACCACTTTTCGCACTTGTGTTGGTGCAGGAAACCACTTTTGCACTTGTATTAGTGTGGAAAAAACACTTTTTGCACTTGTGATAGTGTTGAAAAACCTCTTTTCGCACTTGTGTTAGTGTTGAAAAACCACTTTTCGCACTTGTGTTGGTGCAGGAAACCACTTTTGCACTTGTATTAGTGTGGAAAAAACACTTTTTGCACTTGTGATAGTGTTGAAAAACCTCTTTTCGCACTTGTGTTAGTGTTGAAAAACCACTTTTCGCACTTTTGTTGGTGCAGGAAACCACTTTTGGACTTGTATTAGTGTGGAAAAACCACTTTTCGCACTTGTGTTAGTGTTGAAAAACCACTTTTCGCACTTGTGTTAGTGTTGAAAAACCACTTTTCGCGCTTGTGTTAGTGTTGAAAAACCACTTTTCGCACTTGTGTTTGTGCAGGAAACCACTTTTGCACTTGTATTAGTGTGGAAAAACCACTTTTTGCACTTGCGTTAGTGTTGAAAAACCACTTTTCGCACTTGTGTTAGTGTTGAAAAACCACTTTTGCACTTGTATTAGTGTGGAAAAAACACTTTTTGCACTTGTGATAGTGTTGAAAAACCACTTTTCGCACTTGTGTTAGTGTTGAAAAACCACTTTTCGCACTTGTGTTGGTGCAGGAAACCACTTTTGCACTTGTATTAGTGTGGAAAAAACACTTTTTGCACTTGTGATAGTGTTGAAAAACCTCTTTTCGCACTTGTGTTAGTGTTGAAAAACCACTTTTCGCACTTGTGTTGGTGCAGGAAACCACTTTTGCACTTGTATTAGTGTGGAAAAAACACTTTTTGCACTTGTGATAGTGTTGAAAAACCTCTTTTCGCACTTGTGTTAGTGTTGAAAAACCACTTTTCGCACTTGTGTTGGTGCAGGAAACCACTTTTGGACTTGTATTAGTGTGGAAAAACCACTTTTCGCACTTGTGTTAGTGTTGAAAAACCACTTTTCGCACTTGTGTTAGTGTTGAAAAACCACTTTTCGCGCTTGTGTTAGTGTTGAAAAACCACTTTTTGCACTTGTGTTGGTGTTGAAAAACCACTTTTCGCACTTGTGTTGTTGCAGGAAACCACTTTTGCACTTGTATTAGTGTGGAAAAAACACTTTTTGCACTTGTGATAGTGTTGAAAAACCACTTTTTGCACTTGTGTTAGTGTTGAAAAACCACTTTTCGTACTTGTGTTGGTGCAGGAAACCACTTTTGCACTTGTATTAGTGTGGAAAAACCACTTTTTGCACTTGTGTTAGTGTTGAAAAACCACTTTTCGCACTTGTGTTAGTGTTGAAAAACCACTTTTCGCACTTGTGTTAGTGTTGAAAAACCACTTTTGCACTTGTATTAGTGTGGAAAAAACACTTTTTGCACTTGTGATAGTGTTGAAAAACCACTTTTCGCACTGGTGTTAGTGTTGAAAAACCACTTTTCGCACTTGTGTTGGTGCAGGAAACCACTTTTGCGCTTGAATTAGTGTGGAAAAACCACTTTTCGCACTTGTGTTAGTGTTGAAAACCCACTTTTCGAACTTGTGTTAGTGTTGAAAAACCACTTTTCGCACTTGTGTTAGTGTTGAAAAACCACTTTTCGCACTTGTGTTGGTGCAGGAAACCACTTTTGCACTTGTGTTAGTGTGGAAAAAACACTTTTTGCACTTGTGATAGTGTTGAAAAACCACTTTTCGCACTTGTGTTAGTGTTGAAAAACCACTTTTCGCACTTGTGTTGGTGCAGGAAACCACTTTTGCACTTGTATTAGTGTGGAAAAAACACTTTTTGCACTTGTGATAGTGTTGAAAAACCACTTTTCGCACTTGTGTTAGTGTTGAAAAACCACTTTTCGCACTTGTGTTGGTGCAGGAAACCACTTTTGCACTTGTGTTAGTGTGGAAAAAACACTTTTTGCACTTGTGATAGTGTTGAAAAACCACTTTTCGCACTTGTGTTAGTGTTGAAAAACCACTTTTCGCACTCGTGTTGGTGCAGGAAACCACTTTTGCACTTGTATTAGTGTGGAAAAAACACTTTTTGCACTTGTGATAGTGTTGAAAAACCGCTTTTCGCACTTGTGTTAGTGTTGAAAAACCACTTTTCACACTTGTGTTAGTGTTGAAAAACCACTTTTCGCACTTGTGTTGGTGCAGGAAACCACTTTTGCACTTGTATTAGTGTGGAAAAAACACTTTTTGCACTTGTGATAGTGTTGAAAAACCTCTTTTCGCACTTGTGTTAGTGTTGAAAAACCACTTTTCGCACTTGTGTTGGTGCAGGAAACCACTTTTGGACTTGTATTAGTGTGGAAAAACCACTTTTCGCACTTGTGTTAGTGTTGAAAAACCACTTTTCGCACTTGTGTTAGTGTTGAAAAACCACTTTTCGCACTTGTGTTAGTGTTGAAAAACCACTTTTTGCACTTGTGTTGGTTCAGGAAACCACTTTTGCACTTGTGTTAGTGTTGAAAAACCACTTTTGCACTTGTATTAGTGTGGAAAAACCACTTTTCGCACTTGTGTTAGTGTTGAAAAACCACTTTTCGCACTTGTGTTATTGTTGAAAAACCACTTTTCGCACTTGTGTTATTGTTGAAAAACCACTTTTCGCACTTGTGTTGGTGTAGGAAACCACTTTTGCAATTGTATTAGTGTTGAAAAAACACTTTTTGCACTTGTGATAGTGTTGAAAAACCACTTTTCGCACTTGTGTTAGTGTTGAAAAACCACTTTTCGCACTTGTGTTGGTGCAGGAAACCACTTTTGCACTTGTATTAGTGTGGAAAAAACACTTTTTGCACTTGTGATAGTGTTGAAAAACCTCTTTTCGCACTTGTGTTAGTGTTGAAAAACCACTTTTCACACTTGTGTTAGTGTTGAAAAACCACTTTTCGCACTTGTGTTGGTGCAGGAAACCACTTTTGCACTTGTATTAGTGTGGAAAAAACACTTTTTGCACTTGTGATAGTGTTGAAAAACCTCTTTTCGCACTTGTGTTAGTGTTGAAAAACCACTTTTCGCACTTGTGTTGGTGCAGGAAACCACTTTTGGACTTGTATTAGTGTGGAAAAACCACTTTTCGCACTTGTGTTAGTGTTGAAAAACCACTTTTCGCACTTGTGTTAGTGTTGAAAAACCACTTTTCGCACTTGTGTTAGTGTTGAAAAACCACTTTTTGCACATGTGTTGGTTCAGGAAACCACTTTAGCACTTGTATTAGTGTGGAAAAAACACTTTTTGCACTTGTGATAGTGTTGAAAAACCACTTTTTGCACTTGTGATAGTGTTGAAAAACCACTTTTTGCACTTGTGTTAGTGTTGAAAAACCACTTTTGCACTTGTATTAGTGTGGAAAAACCACTTTTCGCACTTGTGTTAGTGTTGAAAAACCACTTTTCGCACTTGTGTTATTGTTGAAAAACCACTTTTCGCACTTGTGTTATTGTTGAAAAACCACTTTTCGCACTTGTGTTGGTGTAGGAAACCACTTTTGCAATTGTATTAGTGTTGAAAAAACACTTTTTGCACTTGTGATAGTGTTGAAAAACCACTTTTCGCACTTGTGTTAGTGTTGAAAAACCACTTTTCGCACTTGTGTTGGTGCAGGAAACCACTTTTGCACTTGTATTAGTGTGGAAAAAACACTTTTTGCACTTGTGATAGTGTTGAAAAACCTCTTTTCGCACTTGTGTTAGTGTTGAAAAACCACTTTTCGCACTTGTGTTGGTGCAGGAAACCACTTTTGCACTTGTATTAGTGTGGAAAAAACACTTTTTGCACTTGTGATAGTGTTGAAAAACCTCTTTTCGCACTTGTGTTAGTGTTGAAAAACCACTTTTCGCACTTGTGTTGGTGCAGGAAACCACTTTTGCACTTGTATTAGTGTGGAAAAAACACTTTTTGCACTTGTGATAGTGTTGAAAAACCTCTTTTCGCACTTGTGTTAGTGTTGAAAAACCACTTTTCGCACTTTTGTTGGTGCAGGAAACCACTTTTGGACTTGTATTAGTGTGGAAAAACCACTTTTCGCACTTGTGTTAGTGTTGAAAAACCACTTTTCGCACTTGTGTTAGTGTTGAAAAACCACTTTTCGCGCTTGTGTTAGTGTTGAAAAACCACTTTTCGCACTTGTGTTTGTGCAGGAAACCACTTTTGCACTTGTATTAGTGTGGAAAAACCACTTTTTGCACTTGCGTTAGTGTTGAAAAACCACTTTTCGCACTTGTGTTAGTGTTGAAAAACCACTTTTGCACTTGTATTAGTGTGGAAAAAACACTTTTTGCACTTGTGAAAGTGTTGAAAAACCACTTTTCGCACTTGTGTTAGTGTTGAAAAACCACTTTTCGCACTTGTGTTGGTGCAGGAAACCACTTTTGCACTTGTATTAGTGTGGAAAAAACACTTTTTGCACTTGTGATAGTGTTGAAAAACCTCTTTTCGCACTTGTGTTAGTGTTGAAAAACCACTTTTCGCACTTGTGTTGGTGCAGGAAACCACTTTTGCACTTGTATTAGTGTGGAAAAAACACTTTTTGCACTTGTGATAGTGTTGAAAAACCTCTTTTCGCACTTGTGTTAGTGTTGAAAAACCACTTTTCGCACTTGTGTTGGTGCAGGAAACCACTTTTGGACTTGTATTAGTGTGGAAAAACCACTTTTCGCACTTGTGTTAGTGTTGAAAAACCACTTTTCGCACTTGTGTTAGTGTTGAAAAACCACTTTTCGCGCTTGTGTTAGTGTTGAAAAACCAATTTTTGCACTTGTGTTGGTGTTGAAAAACCACTTTTCGCACTTGTGTTGTTGCAGGAAACCACTTTTGCACTTGTATTAGTGTGGAAAAAACACTTTTTGCACTTGTGATAGTGTTGAAAAACCACTTTTTGCACTTGTGTTAGTGTTGAAAAACCACTTTTCGTACTTGTGTTGGTGCAGGAAACCACTTTTGCACTTGTATTAGTGTGGAAAAACCACTTTTTGCACTTGTGTTAGTGTTGAAAAACCACTTTTCGCACTTGTGTTAGTGTTGAAAAACCACTTTTCGCACTTGTGTTAGTGTTGAAAAACCACTTTTGCACTTGTATTAGTGTGGAAAAAACACTTTTTGCACTTGTGATAGTGTTGAAAAACCACTTTTCGCACTGGTGTTAGTGTTGAAAAACCACTTTTCGCACTTGTGTTGGTGCAGGAAACCACTTTTGCGCTTGAATTAGTGTGGAAAAAACCACTTTTCGCACTTGTGTTAGTGTTGAAAACCCACTTTTCGAACTTGTGTTAGTGTTGAAAAACCACTTTTCGCACTTGTGTTAGTGTTGAAAAAACCACTTTTCGCACTTGTGTTGGTGCAGGAAACCACTTTTGCACTTGTGTTAGTGTGGAAAAAAACACTTTTTGCACTTGTGATAGTGTTGAAAAACCACTTTTCGCACTTGTGTTAGTGTTGAAAAACCACTTTTCGCACTTGTGTTGGTGCAGGAAACCACTTTTGCACTTGTATTAGTGTGGAAAAAACACTTTTTGCACTTGTGATAGTGTTGAAAAACCACTTTTCGCACTTGTGTTAGTGTTGAAAAACCACTTTTCGCACTTGTGTTGGTGCAGGAAACCACTTTTGCACTTGTGTTAGTGTGGAAAAAACACTTTTTGCACTTGTGATAGTGTTGAAAAACCACTTTTCGCACTTGTGTTAGTGTTGAAAAACCACTTTTCGCACTCGTGTTGGTGCAGGAAACCACTTTTGCACTTGTATTAGTGTGGAAAAAACACTTTTTGCACTTGTGATAGTGTTGAAAAACCGCTTTTCGCACTTGTGTTAGTGTTGAAAAACCACTTTTCACACTTGTGTTAGTGTTGAAAAACCACTTTTCGCACTTGTGTTGGTGCAGAAACCACTTTTGCACTTGTATTAGTGTGGAAAAAACACTTTTTGCACTTGTGATAGTGTTGAAAAACCTCTTTTCGCACTTGTGTTAGTGTTGAAAAACCACTTTTCGCACTTGTGTTGGTGCAGGAAACCACTTTTGGACTTGTATTAGTGTGGAAAAACCACTTTTCGCACTTGTGTTAGTGTTGAAAAACCACTTTTCGCACTTGTGTTAGTGTTGAAAACCACTTTTCGCACTTGTGTTAGTGTTGAAAAACCACTTTTTGCACTTGTGTTGGTTCAGGAAACCACTTTTGCACTTGTATTAGTGTGGAAAAAACACTTTTTGCACTTGTGATAGTGTTAAAAACCACTTTTTGCACTTGTGATAGTGTTGAAAAACCACTTTTTGCACTTGTGTTAGTGTTGAAAAACCACTTTTGCACTTGTATTAGTGTGGAAAAAACCACTTTTCGCACTTGTGTTAGTGTTGAAAAACCACTTTTCGCACTTGTGTTATTGTTGAAAAACCACTTTTCGCACTTGTGTTATTGTTGAAAAAACACTTTTCGCACTTGTGTTGGTGTAGGAAACCACTTTTGCAATTGTATTAGTGTTGAAAAAACACTTTTTGCACTTGTGATAGTGTTGAAAAACCACTTTTCGCACTTGTGTTAGTGTTGAAAAACCACTTTTCGCACTTGTGTTGGTGCAGGAAACCACTTTTGCACTTGTATTAGTGTGGAAAAAACACTTTTTGCACTTGTGATAGTGTTGAAAAACCTCTTTTCGCACTTGTGTTAGTGTTGAAAAACCACTTTTCACACTTGTGTTAGTGTTGAAAAACCACTTTTCGCACTTGTGTTGGTGCAGGAAACCACTTTTGCACTTGTATTAGTGTGGAAAAAACACTTTTTGCACTTGTGATAGTGTTGAAAAACCTCTTTTCGCACTTGTGTTAGTGTTGAAAAACCACTTTTCGCACTTGTGTTGGTGCAGGAAACCACTTTTGGACTTGTATTAGTGTGGAAAAACCACTTTTCGCACTTGTGTTAGTGTTGAAAAACACTTTTCGCACTTGTGTTAGTGTTGAAAAACACTTTTCGCACTTGTGTTAGTGTTGAAAAACCACTTTTTGCACATGTGTTGTCAGGAAACCACTTTTGCACTTGTATTAGTGTGGAAAAAACACTTTTTGCACTTGTGATAGTGTTGAAAAACCACTTTTTGCACTTGTGATAGTGTTGAAAAACCACTTTTTGCACTTGTGTTAGTGTTGAAAAACCACTTTTGCACTTGTATTAGTGTGGAAAAACCACTTTTCGCACTTGTGTTAGTGTTGAAAAACCACTTTTCGCACTTGTGTTATTGTTGAAAAACCACTTTTCGCACTTGTGTTATTGTTGAAAAACCACTTTTCGCACTTGTGTTGGTGTAGGAAACCACTTTTGCAATTGTATTAGTGTTGAAAAAACACTTTTTGCACTTGTGATAGTGTTGAAAAACCACTTTTCGCACTTGTGTTAGTGTTGAAAAACCACTTTTCGCACTTGTGTTGGTGCAGGAAACACCACTTTTGCACTTGTATTAGTGTGGAAAAAACACTTTTTGCACTTGTGATAGTGTTGAAAAACCTCTTTTCGCACTTGTGTTAGTGTTGAAAAACCACTTTTCGCACTTGTGTTGGTGCAGGAAACCACTTTTGCACTTGTATTAGTGTGGAAAAAACACTTTTTGCACTTGTGATAGTGTTGAAAAACCTCTTTTCGCACTTGTGTTAGTGTTGAAAAACCACTTTTCGCACTTTTGTTGGTGCAGGAAACCACTTTTGGACTTGTATTAGTGTGGAAAAACCACTTTTCGCACTTGTGTTAGTGTTGAAAAACCACTTTTCGCACTTGTGTTAGTGTTGAAAAACCACTTTTCGCGCTTGTGTTAGTGTTGAAAAACCACTTTTCGCACTTGTG
The DNA here is from genome assembly GCF_964187855.1 of Myxine glutinosa. Taxonomy (NCBI): domain Eukaryota; kingdom Metazoa; phylum Chordata; class Myxini; order Myxiniformes; family Myxinidae; genus Myxine; species Myxine glutinosa. The sequence goes on along the minus strand of NW_027617266.1, from coordinate 17,956 downwards.
TTTGTGCAGGAAACCACTTTTGCACTTGTATTAGTGTGGAAAAACCACTTTTTGCACTTGCGTTAGTGTTGAAAAACCACTTTTCGCACTTGTGTTAGTGTTGAAAAACCACTTTTGCACTTGTATTAGTGTGGAAAAAACACTTTTTGCACTTGTGATAGTGTTGAAAAACCACTTTTCGCACTTGTGTTAGTGTTGAAAAACCACTTTTCGCACTTGTGTTGGTGCAGGAAACCACTTTTGCACTTGTATTAGTGTGGAAAAAACACTTTTTGCACTTGTGATAGTGTTGAAAAACCTCTTTTCGCACTTGTGTTAGTGTTGAAAAACCACTTTTCGCACTTGTGTTGGTGCAGGAAACCACTTTTGCACTTGTATTAGTGTGGAAAAAACACTTTTTGCACTTGTGATAGTGTTGAAAAACCTCTTTTCGCACTTGTGTTAGTGTTGAAAAACCACTTTTCGCACTTGTGTTGGTGCAGGAAACCACTTTTGGACTTGTATTAGTGTGGAAAAACCACTTTTCGCACTTGTGTTAGTGTTGAAAAACCACTTTTCGCACTTGTGTTAGTGTTGAAAAACCACTTTTCGCGCTTGTGTTAGTGTTGAAAAACCACTTTTTGCACTTGTGTTGGTGTTGAAAAACCACTTTTCGCACTTGTGTTGTTGCAGGAAACCACTTTTGCACTTGTATTAGTGTGGAAAAAACACTTTTTGCACTTGTGATAGTGTTGAAAAACCACTTTTTGCACTTGTGTTAGTGTTGAAAAACCACTTTTCGTACTTGTGTTGGTGCAGGAAACCACTTTTGCACTTGTATTAGTGTGGAAAAACCACTTTTTGCACTTGTGTTAGTGTTGAAAAACCACTTTTCGCACTTGTGTTAGTGTTGAAAAACCACTTTTCGCACTTGTGTTAGTGTTGAAAAACCACTTTTGCACTTGTATTAGTGTGGAAAAAACACTTTTTGCACTTGTGATAGTGTTGAAAAACCACTTTTCGCACTGGTGTTAGTGTTGAAAAACCACTTTTCGCACTTGTGTTGGTGCAGGAAACCACTTTTGCGCTTGAATTAGTGTGGAAAAACCACTTTTCGCACTTGTGTTAGTGTTGAAAACCCACTTTTCGAACTTGTGTTAGTGTTGAAAAACCACTTTCGCACTTGTGTTAGTGTTGAAAAACCACTTTTCGCACTTGTGTTGGTGCAGGAAACCACTTTTGCACTTGTGTTAGTGTGGAAAAAACACTTTTTGCACTTGTGATAGTGTTGAAAAACCACTTTTCGCACTTGTGTTAGTGTTGAAAAACCACTTTTCGCACTTGTGTTGGTGCAGGAAACCACTTTTGCACTTGTATTAGTGTGGAAAAAACACTTTTTGCACTTGTGATAGTGTTGAAAAACCACTTTTCGCACTTGTGTTAGTGTTGAAAAACCACTTTTCGCACTTGTGTTGGTGCAGGAAACCACTTTTGCACTTGTGTTAGTGTGGAAAAAACACTTTTTGCACTTGTGATAGTGTTGAAAAACCACTTTTCGCACTTGTGTTAGTGTTGAAAAACCACTTTTCGCACTCGTGTTGGTGCAGGAAACCACTTTTGCACTTGTATTAGTGTGGAAAAAACACTTTTTGCACTTGTGATAGTGTTGAAAAACCGCTTTTCGCACTTGTGTTAGTGTTGAAAAACCACTTTTCACACTTGTGTTAGTGTTGAAAAACCACTTTTCGCACTTGTGTTGGTGCAGGAAACCACTTTTGGACTTGTATTAGTGTGGAAAAACCACTTTTCGCACTTGTGTTAGTGTTGAAAAACCACTTTTCGCACTTGTGTTAGTGTTGAAAAACCACTTTTCGCACTTGTGTTAGTGTTGAAAAACCACTTTTTGCACTTGTGTTGGTTCAGGAAACCACTTTTGCACTTGTATTAGTGTGGAAAAAACACTTTTCGCACTTGTGTTAGTGTTGAAAAACCACTTTTCGCACTTGTGTTATTGTTGAAAAACCACTTTTCGCACTTGTGTTATTGTTGAAAAACCACTTTTCGCACTTGTGTTGGTGTAGGAAACCACTTTTGCAATTGTATTAGTGTTGAAAAAACACTTTTTGCACTTGTGATAGTGTTGAAAAACCACTTTTCGCACTTGTGTTAGTGTTGAAAAACCACTTTTCGCACTTGTGTTGGTGCAGGAAACCACTTTTGCACTTGTATTAGTGTGGAAAAAACACTTTTTGCACTTGTGATAGTGTTGAAAAACCTCTTTTCGCACTTGTGTTAGTGTTGAAAAACCACTTTTCGCACTTGTGTTGGTGCAGGAAACCACTTTTGCACTTGTATTAGTGTGGAAAAAACACTTTTTGCACTTGTGATAGTGTTGAAAAACCTCTTTTCGCACTTGTGTTAGTGTTGAAAAACCACTTTTCGCACTTGTGTTGGTGCAGGAAACCACTTTTGGACTTGTATTAGTGTGGAAAAACCACTTTTCGCACTTGTGTTAGTGTTGAAAAACCACTTTTCGCACTTGTGTTAGTGTTGAAAAACCACTTTTCGCGCTTGTGTTAGTGTTGAAAAACCACTTTTCGCACTTGTGTTGGTGCAGGAAACCACTTTTGCACTTGTATTAGTGTGGAAAAAACACTTTTTGCAATTGTGATAGTGTTGAAAAACCACTTTTTGCACTTGTGTTGGTGTTGAAAAACCACTTTTCGCACTTGTGTTGTTGCAGGAAACCACTTTTGCACTTGTATTAGTGTGGAAAAACCACTTTTCGCACTTGTGTTAGTGTTGAAAAACCACTTTTCGCACTTGTGTTATTGTTGAAAAACCACTTTTCGCACTTGTGTTGGTGCAGGAAACCACTTTTGCACTTGTATTAGTGTTGAAAAAACACTTTTTGCACTTGTGATAGTGTTGAAAAACCACTTTTCGCACTTGTGTTAGTGTTGAAAAACCATTTTCGCACTTGTGTTAGTGTTGAAAAACCACTTTTCGCACTTGTGTTGGTGCAGGAAACCACTTTTGCACTTATATTAGTGTGGAAAAAACACTTTTTGCACTTGTGATAGTGTTGAAAAACCTCTTTTCGCACTTGTGTTAGTGTTGAAAAACCACTTTTCGCACTTGTGTGGGTGCAGGAAACCACTTTTGCACTTGTATTAGTGTGGAAAAAACACTTTTTGCACTTGTGATAGTGATGAAAAACCACTTTTTGCACTTGTGTTGGTGTTGAAAAACCACTTTTCGCACTTGTGTTGGTGCAGGAAACCACTTTTGCACTTGTATTAGTGTGGAAAAACCACTTTTCGTACTTGTGTTAGTATTGAAAAACAACTTTTCGCACTTGTGTTAGTGTTGAAAAACCACTTTTCGCACTTGTGTTGGTGCAGGAAACCACTTTTGCACTTGTATTAGTGTGGAAAAAACTCTTTTTGCACTTGTGATAGTGTTGAAAAACCACTTTTCACACTTGTGTTAGTGTTGAAAAACCACTTTTCGCACTTGTGTTGGTGCAGGAAACCACTTTTGCACTTGTATTAGTGTGGAAAAACCACTTTTCGCACTTGTGTTAGTGTTGAAAAACCACTTTTCGCACTGTGTTAGTGTTGAAAAACCACTTTTCCCACTTGTGTTGGTGCAGGAAACCACTTTTGCACTTGTATTAGTGTGGAAAAAACACTTTTTGCACTTGTGATAGTGTTGAAAAACCACTTTTCGCACTTGTGTTAGTGTTGAAAAACCACTTTTCGCACTTGTGTTGGTGCAGGAAACCACTTTTGCACTTGTGTTAGTGTGGAAAAAACACTTTTTGCACTTGTGATAGTGTTGAAAAACCACTTTTCGCACTTGTGTTAGTGTTGAAAAACCACTTTTCGCACTTGTGTTGGTGCAGGAAACCACTTTTGCACTTGTATTAGTGTGGAAAAAACACTTTTTGCACTAGTGATAGTGTTGAAAAACCGCTTTTCGCACTTGTGTTAGTGTTGAAAAACCACTTTTCGCACTTGTGTGGGTGCAGGAAACCACTTTTGCACTTGTATTAGTGTTGAAAAAACACTTTTTGCACTTGTGATAGTGTTGAAAAACCACTTTTCGCACTTGTGTTAGTGTTGAAAAACCATTTTCGCACTTGTGTTAGTGTTGAAAAACCACTTTTCGCACTTGTGTTGGTGCAGGAAACCACTTTTGCACTTGTATTAGTGTGGAAAAAACACTTTTTGCACTTGTGATAGTGTTGAAAAACCTCTTTTCGCACTTGTGTTAGTGTTGAAAAACCACTTTTCGCACTTGTGTGGGTGCAGGAAACCACTTTTGCACTTGTATTAGTGTGGAAAAAACACTTTTTGCACTTGTGATAGTGATGAAAAACCACTTTTTGCACTTGTGTTGGTGTTGAAAAACCACTTTTCGCACTTGTGTTGGTGCAGGAAACCACTTTTGCACTTGTATTAGTGTGGAAAAACCACTTTTCGTACTTGTGTTAGTATTGAAAAACAACTTTTCGCACTTGTGTTAGTGTTGAAAAACCACTTTTCGCACTTGTGTTGGTGCAGGAAACCACTTTTGCACTTGTATTAGTGTGGAAAAAACTCTTTTTGCACTTGTGATAGTGTTGAAAAACCACTTTTCACACTTGTGTTAGTGTTGAAAAACCACTTTTCGCACTTGTGTTGGTGCAGGAAACCACTTTTGCACTTGTATTAGTGTGGAAAAACCACTTTTCGCACTTGTGTTAGTGTTGAAAAACCACTTTTCGCACTGTGTTAGTGTTGAAAAACCACTTTTCCCACTTGTGTTGGTGCAGGAAACCACTTTTGCACTTGTATTAGTGTGGAAAAAACACTTTTTGCACTTGTGATAGTGTTGAAAAACCACTTTTCGCACTTGTGTTAGTGTTGAAAAACCACTTTTCGCACTTGTGTTGGTGCAGGAAACCACTTTTGCACTTGTGTTAGTGTGGAAAAAACACTTTTTGCACTTGTGATAGTGTTGAAAAACCACTTTTCGCACTTGTGTTAGTGTTGAAAAACCACTTTTCGCACTTGTGTTGGTGCAGGAAACCACTTTTGCACTTGTATTAGTGTGGAAAAAACACTTTTTGCACTAGTGATAGTGTTGAAAAACCGCTTTTCGCACTTGTGTTAGTGTTGAAAAACCACTTTTCGCACTTGTGTTAGTGTTGAAAAACCACTTTTCGCACTTGTGTTGGTGCAGGAAACCACTTTTGCACTTGTATTAGTGTGGAAAACACACTTTTTGCACTTGTGATAGTGTTGAAAAACCTCTTTTCGCACTTGTGTTGGTGCAGGAAACCACTTTTGGACTTGTATTAGTGTGGAAAAACCACTTTTCGCACTTGTGTTAGTGTTGAAAAACCACTTTTCAAACTTGTGTTAGTGTTGAAAAACCACTTTTCGCACTTGTGTTAGTGTTGAAAAACCACTTTTCGCACTTGTGTTTTTGCAGGAAACCACTTTTGCACTTGTATTAGTGTGGAAAAAACACTTTTTGCACTTGTGATAGTGTTGAAAAACCACTTTTTGCACTTGTGATAGTGTTGAAAAACCACTTTTTGCACATGTGTTGGTGTTGAAAAACCACTTTTGCACTTGTATTAGTGTGGAAAAACCACTTTTCGCACTTGTGTTAGTGTTGAAAAACCACTTTTCGCACTTGTGTTATTGTTGAAAAACCACTTTTCGCACTTGTGTTATTGTTGAAAAACCACTTTTCGCACTTGTGTTGGTGTAGGAAACCACTTTTGCAATTGTATTAGTGTTGAAAAAACACTTTTTGCACTTGTGATAGTGTTGAAAAACCACTTTTCGCACTTGTGTTAGTGTTGAAAAACCACTTTTCGCACTTGTGTTGGTGCAGGAAACCACTTTTGCACTTGTATTAGTGTGGAAAAAACACTTTTTGCACTTGTGATAGTGTTGAAAAACCTCTTTTCGCACTTGTGTTAGTGTTGAAAAACCACTTTTCGCACTTGTGTTGGTGCAGGAAACCACTTTTGCACTTGTATTAGTGTGGAAAAAACACTTTTTGCACTTGTGATAGTGTTGAAAAACCTCTTTTCGCACTTGTGTTAGTGTTGAAAAACCACTTTTCGCACTTGTGTTGGTGCAGGAAACCACTTTTGGAGTTGTATTAGTGTGGAAAAACCACTTTTCGCACTTGTGTTAGTGTTGAAAAACCACTTTTCGCACTTGTGTTAGTGTTGAAAAACCACTTTTCGCGCTTGTGTTAGTGTTGAAAAACCACTTTTCGCACTTGTGTTGGTGCAGGAAACCACTTTTGCACTTGTATTAGTGTGGAAAAAACACTTTTTGCAATTGTGATAGTGTTGAAAAACCACTTTTTGCACTTGTGTTGGTGTTGAAAAACCACTTTTCGCACTTGTGTTGTTGCAGGAAACCACTTTTGCACTTGTATTAGTGTGGAAAAACCACTTTTCGCACTTGTGTTAGTGTTGAAAAACCACTTTTCGCACTTGTGTTATTGTTGAAAAACCACTTTTCGCACTTGTGTTGGTGCAGGAAACCACTTTTGCACTTGTATTAGTGTTGAAAAAACACTTTTTGCACTTGTGATAGTGTTGAAAAACCACTTTTCGCACTTGTGTTAGTGTTGAAAAACCATTTTCGCACTTGTGTTAGTGTTGAAAAACCACTTTTCGCACTTGTGTTGGTGCAGGAAACCACTTTTGCACTTGTATTAGTGTGGAAAAAACACTTTTTGCACTTGTGTTAGTGTTGAAAAACCACTTTTCGCACTTGTGTTGGTGCAGGAAACCACTTTTGCACTTGTATTAGTGTGGAAAAACCACTTTTCGCACTTGTGTTAGTGTTGAAAAACCACTTTTCGCACTTGTGTGGGTGCAGGAAACCACTTTTGCACTTGTATTAGTGTGGAAAAAACACTTTTTGCACTTGTGATAGTGATGAAAAACCACTTTTTGCACTTGTGTTGGTGTTGAAAAACCACTTTTCGCACTTGTGTTGGTGCAGGAAACCACTTTTGCACTTGTATTAGTGTGGAAAACCCACTTTTCGTACTTGTGTTAGTGTTGAAAAACAACTTTTCGCACTTGTGTTAGTGTTGAAAAACCACTTTTCGCACTTGTGTTGGTGCAGGAAACCACTTTTGCACTTGTATTAGTGTGGAAAAAACTCTTTTTGCACTTGTGATAGTGTTGAAAAACCACTTTTCGCACTTGTGTTAGTGTTGAAAAACCACTTTTCGCACTTGTGTTGGTGCAGGAAACCACTTTTGCACTTGTGTTAGTGTGGAAAAAACACTTTTTGCACTTGTGATAGTGTTGAAAAACCACTTTTCGCACTTGTGTTAGTGTTGAAAAACCACTTTTCGCACTTGTGTTGGTGCAGGAAACCACTTTTGGACTTGTATTAGTGTGGAAAAACCACTTTTCGCACTTGTGTTAGTGTTGAAAAACCACTTTTCGCACTTGTGTTAGTGTTGAAAAACCACTTTTCGCACTTGTGTTAGTGTTGAAAAACCACTTTTTGCACATGTGTTGGTTCAGGAAACCACTTTAGCACTTGTATTAGTGTGGAAAAAACACTTTTTGCACTTGTGATAGTGTTGAAAAACCACTTTTTGCACTTGTGATAGTGTTGAAAAACCACTTTTTGCACTTGTGTTAGTGTTGAAAAACCACTTTTGCACTTGTATTAGTGTGGAAAAACCACTTTTCGCACTTGTGTTAGTGTTGAAAAACCACTTTTCGCACTTGTGTTATTGTTGAAAAACCACTTTTCGCACTTGTGTTATTGTTGAAAAACCACTTTTCGCACTTGTGTTGGTGTAGGAAACCACTTTTGCAATTGTATTAGTGTTGAAAAAACACTTTTTGCACTTGTGATAGTGTTGAAAAACCACTTTTCGCACTTGTGTTAGTGTTGAAAAACCACTTTTCGCACTTGTGTTGGTGCAGGAAACCACTTTTGCACTTGTATTAGTGTGGAAAAAACACTTTTTGCACTTGTGATAGTGTTGAAAAACCTCTTTTCGCACTTGTGTTAGTGTTGAAAAACCACTTTTCGCACTTGTGTTGGTGCAGGAAACCACTTTTGCACTTGTATTAGTGTGGAAAAAACACTTTTTGCACTTGTGATAGTGTTGAAAAACCTCTTTTCGCACTTGTGTTAGTGTTGAAAAACCACTTTTCGCACTTGTGTTGGTGCAGGAAACCACTTTTGCACTTGTATTAGTGTGGAAAAAACACTTTTTGCACTTGTGATAGTGTTGAAAAACCTCTTTTCGCACTTGTGTTAGTGTTGAAAAACCACTTTTCGCACTTTTGTTGGTGCAGGAAACCACTTTTGGACTTGTATTAGTGTGGAAAAACCACTTTTCGCACTTGTGTTAGTGTTGAAAAACCACTTTTCGCACTTGTGTTAGTGTTGAAAAACCACTTTTCGCGCTTGTGTTAGTGTTGAAAAACCACTTTTCGCACTTGTGTTTGTGCAGGAAACCACTTTTGCACTTGTATTAGTGTGGAAAAACCACTTTTTGCACTTGCGTTAGTGTTGAAAAACCACTTTTCGCACTTGTGTTAGTGTTGAAAAACCACTTTTGCACTTGTATTAGTGTGGAAAAAACACTTTTTGCACTTGTGATAGTGTTGAAAAACCACTTTTCGCACTTGTGTTAGTGTTGAAAAACCACTTTTCGCACTTGTGTTGGTGCAGGAAACCACTTTTGCACTTGTATTAGTGTGGAAAAAACACTTTTTGCACTTGTGATAGTGTTGAAAAACCTCTTTTCGCACTTGTGTTAGTGTTGAAAAACCACTTTTCGCACTTGTGTTGGTGCAGGAAACCACTTTTGCACTTGTATTAGTGTGGAAAAAACACTTTTTGCACTTGTGATAGTGTTGAAAAACCTCTTTTCGCACTTGTGTTAGTGTTGAAAAACCACTTTTCGCACTTGTGTTGGTGCAGGAAACCACTTTTGGACTTGTATTAGTGTGGAAAAACCACTTTTCGCACTTGTGTTAGTGTTGAAAAACCACTTTTCGCACTTGTGTTAGTGTTGAAAAACCACTTTTCGCGCTTGTGTTAGTGTTGAAAAACCAATTTTTGCACTTGTGTTGGTGTTGAAAAACCACTTTTCGCACTTGTGTTGTTGCAGGAAACCACTTTTGCACTTGTATTAGTGTGGAAAAAACACTTTTTGCACTTGTGATAGTGTTGAAAAACCACTTTTTGCACTTGTGTTAGTGTTGAAAAACCACTTTTCGTACTTGTGTTGGTGCAGGAAACCACTTTTGCACTTGTATTAGTGTGGAAAAACCACTTTTTGCACTTGTGTTAGTGTTGAAAAACCACTTTTCGCACTTGTGTTAGTGTTGAAAAACCACTTTTCGCACTTGTGTTAGTGTTGAAAAACCACTTTTGCACTTGTATTAGTGTGGAAAAAACACTTTTTGCACTTGTGATAGTGTTGAAAAACCACTTTTCGCACTGGTGTTAGTGTTGAAAAACCACTTTTCGCACTTGTGTTGGTGCAGGAAACCACTTTTGCGCTTGAATTAGTGTGGAAAAACCACTTTTCGCACTTGTGTTAGTGTTGAAAACCCACTTTTCGAACTTGTGTTAGTGTTGAAAAACCACTTTTCGCACTTGTGTTAGTGTTGAAAAACCACTTTTCGCACTTGTGTTGGTGCAGGAAACCACTTTTGCACTTGTGTTAGTGTGGAAAAAACACTTTTTGCACTTGTGATAGTGTTGAAAAACCACTTTTCGCACTTGTGTTAGTGTTGAAAAACCACTTTTCGCACTTGTGTTGGTGCAGGAAACCACTTTTGCACTTGTATTAGTGTGGAAAAAACACTTTTTGCACTTGTGATAGTGTTGAAAAACCACTTTTCGCACTTGTGTTAGTGTTGAAAAACCACTTTTCGCACTTGTGTTGGTGCAGGAAACCACTTTTGCACTTGTGTTAGTGTGGAAAAAACACTTTTTGCACTTGTGATAGTGTTGAAAAACCACTTTTCGCACTTGTGTTAGTGTTGAAAAACCACTTTTCGCACTCGTGTTGGTGCAGGAAACCACTTTTGCACTTGTATTAGTGTGGAAAAAACACTTTTTGCACTTGTGATAGTGTTGAAAAACCGCTTTTCGCACTTGTGTTAGTGTTGAAAAACCACTTTTCACACTTGTGTTAGTGTTGAAAAACCACTTTTCGCACTTGTGTTGGTGCAGGAAACCACTTTTGCACTTGTATTAGTGTGGAAAAAACACTTTTTGCACTTGTGATAGTGTTGAAAAACCTCTTTTCGCACTTGTGTTAGTGTTGAAAAACCACTTTTCGCACTTGTGTTGGTGCAGGAAACCACTTTTGGACTTGTATTAGTGTGGAAAAACCACTTTTCGCACTTGTGTTAGTGTTGAAAAACCACTTTTCGCACTTGTGTTAGTGTTGAAAAACCACTTTTCGCACTTGTGTTAGTGTTGAAAAACCACTTTTTGCACTTGTGTTGGTTCAGGAAACCACTTTTGCACTTGTATTAGTGTGGAAAAAACACTTTTTGCACTTGTGATAGTGTTGAAAAACCACTTTTTGCACTTGTGATAGTGTTGAAAAACCACTTTTTGCACTTGTGTTAGTGTTGAAAAACCACTTTTGCACTTGTATTAGTGTGGAAAAACCACTTTTCGCACTTGTGTTAGTGTTGAAAAACCACTTTTCGCACTTGTGTTATTGTTGAAAAACCACTTTTCGCACTTGTGTTATTGTTGAAAAAACACTTTTCGCACTTGTGTTGGTGTAGGAAACCACTTTTGCAATTGTATTAGTGTTGAAAAAACACTTTTTGCACTTGTGATAGTGTTGAAAAACCACTTTTCGCACTTGTGTTAGTGTTGAAAAACCACTTTTCGCACTTGTGTTGGTGCAGGAAACCACTTTTGCACTTGTATTAGTGTGGAAAAAACACTTTTTGCACTTGTGATAGTGTTGAAAAACCTCTTTTCGCACTTGTGTTAGTGTTGAAAAACCACTTTTCACACTTGTGTTAGTGTTGAAAAACCACTTTTCGCACTTGTGTTGGTGCAGGAAACCACTTTTGCACTTGTATTAGTGTGGAAAAAACACTTTTTGCACTTGTGATAGTGTTGAAAAACCTCTTTTCGCACTTGTGTTAGTGTTGAAAAACCACTTTTCGCACTTGTGTTGGTGCAGGAAACCACTTTTGGACTTGTATTAGTGTGGAAAAACCACTTTTCGCACTTGTGTTAGTGTTGAAAAACCACTTTTCGCACTTGTGTTAGTGTTGAAAAACCACTTTTCGCACTTGTGTTAGTGTTGAAAAACCACTTTTTGCACATGTGTTGGTTCAGGAAACCACTTTTGCACTTGTATTAGTGTGGAAAAAACACTTTTTGCACTTGTGATAGTGTTGAAAAACCACTTTTTGCACTTGTGATAGTGTTGAAAAACCACTTTTTGCACTTGTGTTAGTGTTGAAAAACCACTTTTGCACTTGTATTAGTGTGGAAAAACCACTTTTCGCACTTGTGTTAGTGTTGAAAAACCACTTTTCGCACTTGTGTTATTGTTGAAAAACCACTTTTCGCACTTGTGTTATTGTTGAAAAACCACTTTTCGCACTTGTGTTGGTGTAGGAAACCACTTTTGCAATTGTATTAGTGTTGAAAAAACACTTTTTGCACTTGTGATAGTGTTGAAAAACCACTTTTCGCACTTGTGTTAGTGTTGAAAAACCACTTTTCGCACTTGTGTTGGTGCAGGAAACCACTTTTGCACTTGTATTAGTGTGGAAAAAACACTTTTTGCACTTGTGATAGTGTTGAAAAACCTCTTTTCGCACTTGTGTTAGTGTTGAAAAACCACTTTTCGCACTTGTGTTGGTGCAGGAAACCACTTTTGCACTTGTATTAGTGTGGAAAAAACACTTTTTGCACTTGTGATAGTGTTGAAAAACCTCTTTTCGCACTTGTGTTAGTGTTGAAAAACCACTTTTCGCACTTTTGTTGGTGCAGGAAACCACTTTTGGACTTGTATTAGTGTGGAAAAACCACTTTTCGCACTTGTGTTAGTGTTGAAAAACCACTTTTCGCACTTGTGTTAGTGTTGAAAAACCACTTTTCGCGCTTGTGTTAGTGTTGAAAAACCACTTTTCGCACTTGTGTTTGTGCAGGAAACCACTTTTGCACTTGTATTAGTGTGGAAAAACCACTTTTTGCACTTGCGTTAGTGTTGAAAAACCACTTTTCGCACTTGTGTTAGTGTTGAAAAACCACTTTTGCACTTGTATTAGTGTGGAAAAAACACTTTTTGCACTTGTGATAGTGTTGAAAAACCACTTTTCGCACTTGTGTTAGTGTTGAAAAACCACTTTTCGCACTTGTGTTGGTGCAGGAAACCACTTTTGCACTTGTATTAGTGTGGAAAAAACACTTTTTGCACTTGTGATAGTGTTGAAAAACCTCTTTTCGCACTTGTGTTAGTGTTGAAAAACCACTTTTCGCACTTGTGTTGGTGCAGGAAACCACTTTTGCACTTGTATTAGTGTGGAAAAAACACTTTTTGCACTTGTGATAGTGTTGAAAAACCTCTTTTCGCACTTGTGTTAGTGTTGAAAAACCACTTTTCGCACTTGTGTTGGTGCAGGAAACCACTTTTGGACTTGTATTAGTGTGGAAAAACCACTTTTCGCACTTGTGTTAGTGTTGAAAAACCACTTTTCGCACTTGTGTTAGTGTTGAAAAACCACTTTTCGCGCTTGTGTTAGTGTTGAAAAACCACTTTTTGCACTTGTGTTGGTGTTGAAAAACCACTTTTCGCACTTGTGTTGTTGCAGGAAACCACTTTTGCACTTGTATTAGTGTGGAAAAAACACTTTTTGCACTTGTGATAGTGTTGAAAAACCACTTTTTGCACTTGTGTTAGTGTTGAAAAACCACTTTTCGTACTTGTGTTGGTGCAGGAAACCACTTTTGCACTTGTATTAGTGTGGAAAAACCACTTTTTGCACTTGTGTTAGTGTTGAAAAACCACTTTTCGCACTTGTGTTAGTGTTGAAAAACCACTTTTCGCACTTGTGTTAGTGTTGAAAAACCACTTTTGCACTTGTATTAGTGTGGAAAAAACACTTTTTGCACTTGTGATAGTGTTGAAAAACCACTTTTCGCACTGGTGTTAGTGTTGAAAAACCACTTTTCGCACTTGTGTTGGTGCAGGAAACCACTTTTGCGCTTGAATTAGTGTGGAAAAACCACTTTTCGCACTTGTGTTAGTGTTGAAAACCCACTTTTCGAACTTGTGTTAGTGTTGAAAAACCACTTTTCGCACTTGTGTTAGTGTTGAAAAACCACTTTTCGCACTTGTGTTGGTGCAGGAAACCACTTTTGCACTTGTGTTAGTGTGGAAAAAACACTTTTTGCACTTGTGATAGTGTTGAAAAACCACTTTTCGCACTTGTGTTAGTGTTGAAAAACCACTTTTCGCACTTGTGTTGGTGCAGGAAACCACTTTTGCACTTGTATTAGTGTGGAAAAAACACTTTTTGCACTTGTGATAGTGTTGAAAAACCACTTTTCGCACTTGTGTTAGTGTTGAAAAACCACTTTTCGCACTTGTGTTGGTGCAGGAAACCACTTTTGCACTTGTGTTAGTGTGGAAAAAACACTTTTTGCACTTGTGATAGTGTTGAAAAACCACTTTTCGCACTTGTGTTAGTGTTGAAAAACCACTTTTCGCACTCGTGTTGGTGCAGGAAACCACTTTTGCACTTGTATTAGTGTGGGAAAAACACTTTTTGCACTTGTGATAGTGTTGAAAAACCGCTTTTCGCACTTGTGTTAGTGTTGAAAAACCACTTTTCACACTTGTGTTAGTGTTGAAAAACCACTTTTCGCACTTGTGTTGGTGCAGGAAACCACTTTTGCACTTGTATTAGTGTGGAAAAAACACTTTTTGCACTTGTGATAGTGTTGAAAAACCTCTTTTCGCACTTGTGTTAGTGTTGAAAAACCACTTTTCGCACTTGTGTTGGTGCAGGAAACCACTTTTGGACTTGTATTAGTGTGGAAAAACCACTTTTCGCACTTGTGTTAGTGTTGAAAAACCACTTTTCGCACTTGTGTTAGTGTTGAAAAACCACTTTTCGCACTTGTGTTAGTGTTGAAAAACCACTTTTTGCACTTGTGTTGGTTCAGGAAACCACTTTTGCACTTGTATTAGTGTGGAAAAAACACTTTTCGCACTTGTGTTAGTGTTGAAAAACCACTTTTCGCACTTGTGTTATTGTTGAAAAACCACTTTTCGCACTTGTGTTATTGTTGAAAAACCACTTTTCGCACTTGTGTTGGTGTAGGAAACCACTTTTGCAATTGTATTAGTGTTGAAAAAACACTTTTTGCACTTGTGATAGTGTTGAAAAACCACTTTTCGCACTTGTGTTAGTGTTGAAAAACCACTTTTCGCACTTGTGTTGGTGCAGGAAACCACTTTTGCACTTGTATTAGTGTGGAAAAAACACTTTTTGCACTTGTGATAGTGTTGAAAAACCTCTTTTCGCACTTGTGTTAGTGTTGAAAAACCACTTTTCGCACTTGTGTTGGTGCAGGAAACCACTTTTGCACTTGTATTAGTGTGGAAAAAACACTTTTTGCACTTGTGATAGTGTTGAAAAACCTCTTTTCGCACTTGTGTTAGTGTTGAAAAACCACTTTTCGCACTTGTGTTGGTGCAGGAAACCACTTTTGGACTTGTATTAGTGTGGAAAAACCACTTTTCGCACTTGTGTTAGTGTTGAAAAACCACTTTTCGCACTTGTGTTAGTGTTGAAAAACCACTTTTCGCGCTTGTGTTAGTGTTGAAAAACCACTTTTCGCACTTGTGTTGGTGCAGGAAACCACTTTTGCACTTGTATTAGTGTGGAAAAACCACTTTTTGCAATTGTGATAGTGTTGAAAAACCACTTTTTGCACTTGTGTTGGTGTTGAAAAACCACTTTTCGCACTTGTGTTGTTGCAGGAAACCACTTTTGCACTTGTATTAGTGTGGAAAAACCACTTTTCGCACTTGTGTTAGTGTTGAAAAACCACTTTTCGCACTTGTGTTATTGTTGAAAAACCACTTTTCGCACTTGTGTTGGTGCAGGAAACCACTTTTGCACTTGTATTAGTGTTGAAAAAACACTTTTTGCACTTGTGATAGTGTTGAAAAACCACTTTTCGCACTTGTGTTAGTGTTGAAAAACCATTTTCGCACTTGTGTTAGTGTTGAAAAACCACTTTTCGCACTTGTGTTGGTGCAGGAAACCACTTTTGCACTTGTATTAGTGTGGAAAAAACACTTTTTGCACTTGTGATAGTGTTGAAAAACCTCTTTTCGCACTTGTGTTAGTGTTGAAAAACCACTTTTCGCACTTGTGTGGGTGCAGGAAACCACTTTTGCACTTGTATTAGTGTGGAAAAAACACTTTTTGCACTTGTGATAGTGATGAAAAACCACTTTTTGCACTTGTGTTGGTGTTGAAAAACCACTTTTCGCACTTGTGTTGGTGCAGGAAACCACTTTTGCACTTGTATTAGTGTGGAAAAACCACTTTTCGTACTTGTGTTAGTATTGAAAAACAACTTTTCGCACTTGTGTTAGTGTTGAAAAACCACTTTTCGCACTTGTGTTGGTGCAGGAAACCACTTTTGCACTTGTATTAGTGTGGAAAAAACTCTTTTTGCACTTGTGATAGTGTTGAAAAACCACTTTTCACACTTGTGTTAGTGTTGAAAAACCACTTTTCGCACTTGTGTTGGTGCAGGAAACCACTTTTGCACTTGTATTAGTGTGGAAAAACCACTTTTCGCACTTGTGTTAGTGTTGAAAAACCACTTTTCGCACTGTGTTAGTGTTGAAAAACCACTTTTCCCACTTGTGTTGGTGCAGGAAACCACTTTTGCACTTGTATTAGTGTGGAAAAAACACTTTTTGCACTTGTGATAGTGTTGAAAAACCACTTTTCGCACTTGTGTTAGTGTTGAAAAACCACTTTTCGCACTTGTGTTGGTGCAGGAAACCACTTTTGCACTTGTGTTAGTGTGGAAAAAACACTTTTTGCACTTGTGATAGTGTTGAAAAACCACTTTTCGCACTTGTGTTAGTGTTGAAAAACCACTTTTCGCACTTGTGTTGGTGCAGGAAACCACTTTTGCACTTGTATTAGTGTGGAAAAAACACTTTTTGCACTAGTGATAGTGTTGAAAAACCGCTTTTCGCACTTGTGTTAGTGTTGAAAAACCACTTTTCGCACTTGTGTGGGTGCAGGAAACCACTTTTGCACTTGTATTAGTGTTGAAAAAACACTTTTTGCACTTGTGATAGTGTTGAAAAACCACTTTTCGCACTTGTGTTAGTGTTGAAAAACCATTTTCGCACTTGTGTTAGTGTTGAAAAACCACTTTTCGCACTTGTGTTGGTGCAGGAAACCACTTTTGCACTTGTATTAGTGTGGAAAAAACACTTTTTGCACTTGTGATAGTGTTGAAAAACCTCTTTTCGCACTTGTGTTAGTGTTGAAAAACCACTTTTCGCACTTGTGTGGGTGCAGGAAACCACTTTTGCACTTGTATTAGTGTGGAAAAAACACTTTTTGCACTTGTGATAGTGATGAAAAACCACTTTTTGCACTTGTGTTGGTGTTGAAAAACCACTTTTCGCACTTGTGTTGGTGCAGGAAACCACTTTTGCACTTGTATTAGTGTGGAAAAACCACTTTTCGTACTTGTGTTAGTATTGAAAAACAACTTTTCGCACTTGTGTTAGTGTTGAAAAACCACTTTTCGCACTTGTGTTGGTGCAGGAAACCACTTTTGCACTTGTATTAGTGTGGAAAAAACTCTTTTTGCACTTGTGATAGTGTTGAAAAACCACTTTTCACACTTGTGTTAGTGTTGAAAAACCACTTTTCGCACTTGTGTTGGTGCAGGAAACCACTTTTGCACTTGTATTAGTGTGGAAAAACCACTTTTCGCACTTGTGTTAGTGTTGAAAAACCACTTTTCGCACTGTGTTAGTGTTGAAAAACCACTTTTCCCACTTGTGTTGGTGCAGGAAACCACTTTTGCACTTGTATTAGTGTGGAAAAAACACTTTTTGCACTTGTGATAGTGTTGAAAAACCACTTTTCGCACTTGTGTTAGTGTTGAAAAACCACTTTTCGCACTTGTGTTGGTGCAGGAAACCACTTTTGCACTTGTGTTAGTGTGGAAAAAACACTTTTTGCACTTGTGATAGTGTTGAAAAATCACTTTTCGCACTTGTGTTAGTGTTGAAAAACCACTTTTCGCACTTGTGTTGGTGCAGGAAACCACTTTTGCACTTGTATTAGTGTGGAAAAAACACTTTTTGCACTAGTGATAGTGTTGAAAAACCGCTTTTCGCACTTGTGTTAGTGTTGAAAAACCACTTTTCGCACTTGTGTTAGTGTTGAAAAACCACTTTTCGCACTTGTGTTGGTGCAGGAAACCACTTTTGCACTTGTATTAGTGTGGAAAACACACTTTTTGCACTTGTGATAGTGTTGAAAAACCTCTTTTCGCACTTGTGTTAGTGTTGAAAACCCACTTTTCGCACTTGTGTTGGTGCAGGAAACCACTTTTGGACTTGTATTAGTGTGGAAAAACCACTTTTCGCACTTGTGTTAGTGTTGAAAAACCACTTTTCAAACTTGTGTTAGTGTTGAAAAACCACTTTTCGCACTTGTGTTAGTGTTGAAAAACCACTTTTCGCACTTGTGTTTTTGCAGGAAACCACTTTTGCACTTGTATTAGTGTGGAAAAAACACTTTTTGCACTTGTGATAGTGTTGAAAAACCACTTTTTGCACTTGTGATAGTGTTGAAAAACCACTTTTTGCACATGTGTTGGTGTTGAAAAACCACTTTTGCACTTGTATTAGTGTGGAAAAACCA